>NC_134271.1:150195212-150496000 GCF_031893055.1 Leptodactylus fuscus
CGAAACGCAAGTTACAGCAAAAATCAAGAAGGCCGACTTTCAATAGTCCAAAAAAGAAAGAAATGGAGTTGTTTTCATGTGTCCCTTTGACCACCCAGCTTTCCCAGGATCCTACACATTTGTAGCGTTAATAAAAATATATACGGTATATAGATTCGTCACAGCAATGTTGTCTGGAATGGCGGCCATATTGACATCACCCAGCTTTTCGAGAACCAGAAATGACTTCACATGAGGGCTCACGTCTGTGCCGATACTGCTGCGAAATCCGATCGGTGGAATCACCGGGGTAAAAATAGCGACAGAAGACGCCAAATGGACCTCTCCAGAGCGCAACGTCCTAAACCCGGGTGGTCAGGTTACAGGACGGGAAATCCCTCGCAATGCGGGACGTGACCTTTAAGCGTCGCTATGAAGCGTATAGGAGTGGGGCTGACAGGACAGCCGCCATCTTAGGCCTCAGACACTTGATATGTAATTTCTCTTAAATAAACATCCTACCCAGACATATATCGATTTCAAGGAAAGCTGAGTGACAACCAACATGGCTGCCATTACAATCCCAAAGCAGATCTATCCCTGACTGGATAATTTGCCTTGTTATAGTATTTAAGAAGCCTGGCAAAGCTGGGTGACAACCAACATGGTGGCCATTACAATCCTGACTGGATAATTTGCCATACGTTGTAATTAGAGATCTTGGGAAAGCTGGGTGACAACCATCATGGCTGCCGCTACAATTCTAGCTGGATAATTTTACTTGTTATGTTGTATTTAGAGGCCTGGGAAAGCTGGGTAACAAACAACATGGCCGCCATTACAATCATTATATAGGCTTTTCCCTAAATGAATAGTTTGTTTTGTTAGGATATTTCGGCAGCCTTGGGAAAGCTGGGTGACAACCAATATGGCCGCCATTACAATTCTTCATTCTACATCCCTGACTAGATAATTTGCTTTGTTATTTATGGAGCTTGGGAAAGCTGGGTAACAAACAACATGGCCGCCATTACACTTCCTAAACAGTTGCCATTTTATTTCAGAAGCCTGGGAAAGTTGAATGACAAACAACATGACCATATTAATATTCCTACATAGGTTTATCCGTGAATGCATAGTTTGCCTCGTTTACCTCAAAAACCTAGAAAAGCTGGGTGACAACCAACATGGCCGCCATTACAACGTAGACTGGATAATTTGCCTTGTTATGTTGTATTTAGAGGACTTGAGAAAGCTGGGTGACAACCAACATGGCCGCCATTACAATCGCTATATAGGCTTTTCTCTAAATGAATAATTTGTTTTGTTATGATATTTCGGCATCCTTGGGAAAGCTGGGTGACAACCAACATGGCCGCCATTACAATTCTTACATTCATATCTGACTAGATAACTTGCATTTTCGTGTTTTTGCAGAAGCTTGGAAAAGCTGGGTGACAACTAAGCCTGCCTGGTTAGGTCGCAGGTATATACCGTACCATGTGACTAGCTATATACAGTCCTATGAAAAAGTTTGTGCCCCCCTATTAATCTTAATCATTTTTAGTTGTAAATATTTTGGTGTTTGCAGCAGCCATTTCAGTTTGATATATCTAATAACTGATGGACACAGTAATATTTCAGGATTGAAATGAGGTTTATTGTACTAACAGAAAATGTGCAATATGCATTAAACCAAAATATGACCGGTGCAAAAGTATGGGCACCTCAACAGAAAAGTGCCAGTAATATTTAGTAGATCTTCCTTTTGCCTCTAGTCGCTTCCTGTAGCTTTTAATCAGTTCCTGGATCCTGGATGAAGGGATTTTGGACCATTCCTCTTTACAAAACAATTTAAGTTCCGTTCAGTTAGATGGTCGCCGAGCATGGACAGCCCGCTTCCAATCATCCCACAGATGTTCAATGATATTCAGGTCTGGGGACTGGGATGGCCATTCCAGAACATTGTAATTGTTCCTCTGCATGAATGCCTGAGGATTTGGAGCGGTGTTTTGGATCATTGTCTTGCTGAAATATCCATCCCCGGCGTAACTTCAACTACGTCACTGATTCTTGAACATTATTCTCAAGAATCTGCTGATACTGAGTGGAATCCATGCGACCCTCAACTTTAACAAGATTCCCGGTGCCGGCATTGGCCACACAGCCCCAAAGCATGATGGAACCTCCACCAAATTTTACAGTGGGTAGCAAGTGTTTTTCATGGAATGCTGTTTTTCTGGACGCCATGCATAACGCCTTTCTGTATGACCAAACAACTCAATCTTTGTTTCATCAGTCCACAGGACCTTCTTCCAAAATGAAGTTGGCTTGTCCAAATGTGCTTTTGCATACCTCAGGCGACTCTGTTTGTGGCGTACGTGCAGAATCGGCTTCTTTCTCATCACTCTCCCATACAGCTTCTCCTTGTGCAAAGTGCGCTGTATTGTTGACCGATGCACAGTGACACCATCTGCAGCAAGATGATGCTGCAGCTCTTTGGAGGTGGTCTGTGGATTGTCCTTGACTGTTCTCACCATTCTTCTTCTCTGCCTTTCTGATATTTTTCTTGGCCTGCCACTTCTGGGCTTAACAAGAACTGTCCCTGTGGTTTTCCATTTCCTTACTACAGTGATTTTCAACCTTTTTTGAGCCGCGGCACACTTTTTACACTTAAAAAATCCCGGGGCACACCACCGACCAAAATGGCACAAAATGACACTAAAACAGTACATATTATACATATAGTTAATAATATAGATTCTAAATGTATTTATACTCACTCAGTGTGAAACCTGGGCCTGTTTCGATGTACACAAAATTTCATTATCATTCATTATCTGTCCCCAGATTCATGTCCTCTCCATCTCTGTCCCCAGATTCATGTCCCCTCCATCTCTGTCCCCAGATTCATGTCCCCTCCATCTCTGCCCCAAGATTCATGTCCCCTCCATCTCTGCCCCAAGATTCATGTCCCCTCCATCTCTGCCCCCAAATTCATGTCCCCTCCATCTCTGCCCCCAGATTCATGTCCCCTCCATCTCTGCCCCCAGAATCATGTCCTCTCCATGTCTGCCCCCAGATTCATGTCCCCTCCATCTCTGCCCCCAGATTCATGTCCCCTCCATCTCTGCCCCCAGATTCATGTCCCCTCCATCTCTGCCCCCAGAATCATGTCCTCTCCATGTCTGCCCCCAGATTCATGTCCCCTCCATCTCTGCCCCCAGATTCATGTCCCCTCCATCTCTGCCCCCAGATTCATGTCCCCTCCATCTCTGCCCCCAAATTCATGTCCCCTCCATCTCTGCCCCCAGATTCATGTCCTCTCCATGTCTGTCCCCAGAATCATGTCCTCTCCATGTCTGCCCCCAGATTCATGTCCCCTCCATCTCTGCCCCCAGATTCATGTCCCCTCCATCTCTGCCCCCAGATTCATGTCCTCTCCATGTCTGTCCCCAGATTCATGTCCTCTCCATGTCTGCCCCCAGATTCATGTCCCCCTCCATGTCTGCCCCAGATTCATGTCCTCTCCATGTCTGTCCCCAGATTCATGTCCTCTCCATGTCTGTCCCCAGATTCATGTCCTCTCCATGTCTGTCCCCAGATTCATGTCCTCTCCATGTCTGTCCCCAGATTCATGTCCCCTCCATCTGTGCAGACAGTGTACACATTACACTTACCTTTCTCCTCGTTCCCTCGCTGGTCTCTCTCTCTCCGCGGTCTTGCTAACAGTTAGAGACGCGATGTGATGACGTAGCCAGACTACGGAGAGAGAGAGAGAGAGAGCGGCGAGAAGAATGAAGGGAACGAGGAGAAAGGTAAGTGTAATTGAGGAACTTTCCCCGCGGCACACCCGACCATGTGTCGCGGCACACTGGTTGAAAATCACTGCCTTACTATGTTCCTCACAGTGGAAACTGACAGGTTAAATCTCTGAGACAACATTTTGTATCCTTCCCGTGAACAACTATGTTGAACAATCTTTGTTTTCAGATCATTTGAGAGCGGGCTGTCCATGCTCGGTGACCATCAAACTTAACTGAACTTGAATTGTTTTGTAAAGAGGAATGGTCCAAAATCCCTTCATCCAGGATCCAGGAACTGATTAAAAGCTACAGGAAGTGACTAGGGGCAAAAGGAGGATCTACTAAATATTACTGGCACTTTTCTGTTGAGGTGCCCAGACTTTTGCACCGGTCAAATTTTGGTTTAATGCATATTGCGCATTTTCTGTTAGTACAATAAACCTCATTTCAATCCTGAAATATTACTGTGTCCATCAGTTATTAGATATATCAAACTGAAATGGCTGCTGCAAACACCAAAATATTTACGATTAATAGGGGTGCCCAAACGTTTTCATAGGACTGTACCTCAGGACTGACAAGACACTTTTATTAGCGTTACTCGTGAACTGTTGGGTAAACAGTGGCGGCCATTAGGTCATCACTTGGCCGACAAATAAAGTTGTAGTTGTTTTAGTCATGTCGCTGCGGGTACAAGGGGGCCATTGTGCTTGTCCTATCCGACCGTGCCGCGATCTCTGGCGCCTAAATGTACGGATTTACTTGTGATTTGTATCCCCTCAGGGTGTCCCCCATCTCATGGCGCACCCTAATACAGCGTGTGGACCTGCCCTTGAAGGGGCTTTGGGTGTAACTAGTGCAGGTAGTGCTGCCAGGGAGTACGACACAACCAGCGGCGAAGGTGAAACTCCTGGCATGCTGGGAGTTGTAGTCCTGCAACAGCTGGATACGCCTGACCATGCTGAGAGCAATAGTTGTACCGCCACGGCGGGGTTGTCAGGACATGCTGGGAGTTGTAGTTCCCCTCACATGGATGACTGCAGGTTACAGGACTGTTGTCAGAGATGTAGCTCCAGCAATACTGGGAGTTGTAGTTTGTCAACCACTCAGGTCGCTCTGGGAGTTGTAGTTCTTTCGCCGCTATACGGTTGTCAGGCAGGAGATGTAGTTCCATCACCGGGTGCAGGATTGTCCGCTGGGAGTTGTAGTTCTACAATCGGTTACAGGGTTGTCCGCTGGGAGTTGTAGTTCTACAATCGGTTACAGGGTTGTCCGCTGGGAGTTGTAGTTCTACAATCGGTTACAGGGTTGTCCGCTGGGAGTTGTAGTTCTACAATCGGTTACAGGGTTGTCCGCTTGGAGTTGTAGTTCTACAATCGGTTACAGGGTTGTCCGCTGGGAGTTGTAGTTCTACAATCGGTTACAGGGTTGTCCGCTGGGAGTTGTAGTTCTACAATCGGTTACAGGGTTGTCCGCTGGGAGTTGTAGTTCTACAATCGGTTACAGGGTTGTCCGCTGGGAGTTGTAGTTCTACAATCGGTTACAGGGTTGTCCGCTTGGAGTTGTAGTTCTACAATCGGTTACAGGGTTGTCCGCTGGGAGTTGTAGTTCTACAATCGGTTACAGGGTTGTCCGCTGGGAGTTGTAGTTCTACAATCGGTTACAGGGTTGTCCGCTGGGAGTTGTAGTTCTACAATCGGTTACAGGGTTGTCCGCTGGGAGTTGTAGTTCTACAATCAGTTACAGGGTTGTCCGCTGGGAGTTGTAGTTCTACAATCGGTTACAGGGTTGTCCGCTGGGAGTTGTAGTTCTACAATCGGTTACAGGGTTGTCCGCTGGGAGTTGTAGTTCTACAATCGGTTACAGGGTTGTCCGCTGGGAGTTGTAGTTCTACAATCGGTTACAGGGTTGTCCGCTGGGAGTTGTAGTTCTACAATCGGTTACAGGGTTGTCCGCTGGGAGTTGTAGTTCTACAATCGGTTACAGGGTTGTCAGCTGGGAGTTGTAGTTCTACAATCGGTTACAGGGTTGTCCGCTGGGAGTTGTAGTTCAGCCGCCACTGTGATCCGGCCATGCTGAGACTTGTAGTTCACCATAGCTGAGCACACCAGACTATATTGCACTCCTCCCCCCACCAGATCTGCGTTTCCTGAGCACCCCCCCCCATGTGACTGTCACAATGTACAGAGTCAGAGGAGCCATAGATAAAGGGCCAGTGTCCCAGATAAGACAGGAGGGCCGGCCCCGGGGGCCCCGCTGCTGATAACGCACCAACCAGCGCGGCCGCAGAATGTCAGCCAGGAGAACGTGGCTCCAAATTCTGCTCGGACATATAACTGAACACCCAGCTTTCCCAGACTCCTGCATAGGAACTCTGCTACTAATATACAAGCTGGGCTACTATAAGACATGCAGGAGCCTGGGATAGTGGCCACAGTGTCTGTCACCCAGCGTTCCACTGCTCCTGCATGACAACTCTGCTAGGAATACAGAAGTTAGCGCACATCAGCTATATGCAGGAGTCTAAGAATGCTGGGTGACAGCCTGTGTGTGAGATGTGACTGCCCAGACTAGTTGTCACCCAGCTTTCCAAGAAGCAGATAAAGGAATGCAATGCAACAACTAGAGAAGTAATACTGCGCCCTGTGCACACTGTGCGGCAGCCCCGGCCTCTCCTTACCTGTACAGCGGCCTTACAGCCCTGCAAGAAGCGCTCCATGCTGCTCCAGTGTGAACGGGGCCACTGCTCACCTCCTCCAAGAGCTGCCAGTCCAATCACAGGGAGAGCGAGGCATGCCGGGAGATGTAGTCCGGACAGAACCATCGTGTCAGAGGGGGAGGAGACTGAACCATTATGTCAGAGGGGGAGGAGACTGAACCATCATGTCAGAGGGGGAGGAGACTGAGTACATGACGTGTGTGATACAGTATACTGAGCTGTGTATCTAATCCCATCCTGTGTGATACTGTATACTGAGCTGTGTATCTAATCCTATCCTGTGTGATACTGTATACTGAGCTATGTATCTAATCCTATCCTGTGTGATACTGTATACTGAGCTGTGTATCTAATCCTATCCTGTGTGATACTGTATACTGAGCTATGTATCTAATCCTATCCTGTGTGATACTGTATACTGAGCTGTGTATCTAATCCTATCCTGTGTGATACTGTATACTGAGCTGTGTATCTAATCCTATCCTGTGTGATACTGTATACTGAGCAGTGTATCTAATCCTATCATGTGTGATACTGTATACTGAGCTGTGTATCTAATCCTATCCTGTGTGATACTGTATACTGAGCTGTGTATCTAATCCTATCCTGTGTGATACTGTATACTGAGCTATGTATCTAATCCTATCCTGTGTGATACTGTATACTGAGCTGTGTATCTAATCCTATCCTGTGTGATACTGTATAGTGAGCTGTGTATCTAATCCTACCCTGTGTGATACTGTATACTGAGCTGTGTATCTAATCCTATCCTGTGTGATACTGTATACTGAGCTGTGTATCTAATCCTATCCTGTGTGATACTGTACACTGAGCTGTGTATCTAATCCTATCATGTGTGATACTGTATACTGAGCCGTGTATCTAATCCTATCCTGTGTGATACTGTATACTGAGCCGTGTATCTAATCCTACCCTGTGTGATACTGTATACTGAGCTGTGTATCTAATCCTATCCTGTGTGATACTGTATACTGAGCTGTGTATCTAATCCTATCATGTGTGATACTGTATACTGAGCTGTGTATCTAATCCTATCCTGTGTGATACTGTATACTGAGCTGTGTATCTAATCCTATCATGTGTGATACTGTATACTGAGCTGTGTATCTAATCCTATCCTGTGTGATACTGTATACTGAGCTGTGTATCTAATCCTATCCTGTGTGATACTGTATACTGAGCTGTGTATCTAATCCTATCCTGTGTGATACTGTATACTGAGCAGTGTATCTAATCCTATCATGTGTGATACTGTATACTGAGCTGTGTATCTAATCCTATCCTGTGTGATACTGTATACTGAGCTATGTATCTAATCCTATCCTGTGTGATACTGTATACTGAGCTGTGTATCTAATCCTATCCTGTGTGATACTGTATACTGAGCTGTGTATCTAATCCTATCCTGTGTGATACTGTATACTGAGCCGTGTATCTAATCCTATCCTGTGTGATACTGTATACTGAGCTGTGTATCTAATCCTATCCTGTGTGATACTGTATACTGAGCTGTGTATCTAATCCTATCCTGTGTGATACTGTATACTGAGCTGTGTATCTAATCCTATCCTGTGTGATACTGTATACTGAGCTGTGTATCTAATCCTATCCTGTGTGATACTGTATACTGAGCTGTGTATCTAATCCTATCCTGTGTGATACTGTATACTGACCTGTGTATCTAATCCTATCCTGTGTGATACTGTATACTGAGCTGTATCTACTCCTATCCTGTGTGATACTGTATACTGAGCTGTGTATCTAATCCTATCCTGTGTGATACTGTATAGTGAGCTGTGTATCTAATCCTATCCTGTGTGATACTGTATACTGAGCCGTGTATCTAATCCTATCCTGTGTGATACTGTATACTGAGCTGTGTATCTAATCCTATCCTGTGTGATACTGTATACTGAGCTGTGTATCTAATCCTATCCTGTGTGATACTGTATACTGAGCTGTGTATCTAATCCTATCCTGTGTGATACTGTATACTGAGCCGTGTATCTAATCCTATCCTGTGTGATACTGTATACTGAGCCGTGTATCTAATCCTATCCTGTGTGATACAGTATACTGAGCTGTGTATCTAATCCTATCCTGTGTGATACTGTATACTGAGCTGTGTATCTAATCCTATCCTGTGTGATACTGTATACTGAGCTGTGTATCTAATCCTATCCTGTGTGATACTGTATACTTAGCTGTGTATCTAATCCTATCCTGTGTGATACTGTATACTGAGCTGTGTATCTAATCCTATCCTGTGTGATACTGTATACTGAGCTGTGTATCTAATCCTATCCTGTGTGATACTGTATACTGAGCTGTGTATCTAATCCTATCCTGTGTGATACTGTATACTGAGCCGTGTATCTAATCCTATCCTGTGTGATACTGTATACTGAGCCGTGTATCTAATCCTATCCTGTGTGATACTGTATACTGAGCTGTGTATCTAATCCTATCATGTGTGATACCGTATACTGAGCTGTGTATCTAATCCTCTCCTGTGTGATACTGTATACTGAGCTGTGTATCTAATCCTATCCTGTGTGATACTGTATACTGAGCTGTGTATCTAATCCTATCCTGTGTGATACTGTATACTGAGCTGTGTATCTAATCCTCTCCTGTGTGATACTGTATACTGAGCTGTGTATCTAATCCTATCCTGAGTGATACTGTATACTGAGCTGTGTATCTAATCCTATCCTGTGTGATACTGTATACTGAGCTGTGTATCTAATCCTATACTGTGTGATACTGTATACTGAGCTGTGTATCTCTCCTGTATACTGAGCTGTGTATCTAATCCTATCCTGTGTGATACTGTATACTGAGCTGTGTATCTAATCCCATCCTGTGTGATACTGTATACTGAGCTGTGTATCTAATCCTATCCTGTGTGATACTGTATACTGAGTTGTGTATCTAATCCTATCCTGTGTGATACTGTATACTGAGCTGTGTATCTAATCCTATCCTGTGTGATACTGTATACTGAGCTGTGTATCTAATCCTATCATGTGTTATACTGTATACTGAGCTGTGTATCTAATCCCATCCTGTGTGATACTGTATACTGAGCTGTGTATCTAATCCTATCCTGTGTGATACTGTATACTGAGTTGTGTATCTAATCCTATCCTGTGTGATACTGTATACTGAGCTGTGTATCTAATCCTATCCTGTGTGATACTGTATACTGAGCTGTGTATCTAATCCTATCATGTGTGATACTGTATACTGAGCTATGTATCTAATCCTATCCTGTGTGATACTGTATACTGAGCCGTGTATCTAATCCTATCCTGTGTGATACTGTATACTGAGCCGTGTATCTAATCCTATCCTGTGTGATACTGTATACTGAGCTGTGTATCTAATTCTATCATGTGTGATACTGTATACTGAGCTGTGTATCTAATCCTATCCTGTGTGATACTGTATACTGAGCTGTGTATCTAATCCTATCATGTGTGATACTGTATACTGAGCTGTGTATCTAATCCTATCCTGTGTGATACTGTATACTGAGCCGTGTATCTAATCCTATCCTGTGTGATACTGTATACTGAGCCGTGTATCTAATCCTATCCTGTGTGATACTGTATACTGAGCTGTGTATCTAATCCTATCCTGTGTGATACTGTACACTGAGCTGTGTATCTAATCCTATCCTGTGTGATATTGTATACTGAGCTGTGTATCTAATCCTATCCTGTGTGATACTGTATACTGAGCTGTGTATCTAATCCTATCCTGTGTGATACTGTATACTGAGCTGTGTATCTAATCCTATCCTGTGTGATACTGTATACTGAGCTGTGTATCTAATCCTATCCTGTGTGATACAGTATACTGAGCTGTGTATCTAATCCTATCCTGTGTGATACTGTATACTGAGCTATGTATCTAATCCTATCCTGTGTGATACTGTATACTGAGCTGTGTATCTAATCCTATCCTGTGTGATACTGTATACTGACCTGTGTATCTAGTCCTATCCTGTGTGATACTGTATACTGAGCTGTATCTAATCCTATCCTGTGTGATACTGTATACTGAGCTGTGTATCTAATCCTATCCTGTGTGATACTGTATACTGAGCTGTGTATCTAATCCTATCCTGTGTGATACTGTATACTGAGCTGTGTATCTAATCCTATCCTGTGTAATACTGTATAGTGAGCTGTGTATCTAATCCTATCATGTGTGATACTGTATACTGAGCCGTGTATCTAATCCTATCCTGTGTGATACTGTATACTGAGCTGTGTATCTACTCCTATCCTGTGTGATACTGTATACTGAGCTGTGTATCTAATCCTATCCTGTGTGATACTGTATAGTGAGCTGTGTATCTAATCCTACCCTGTGTGATACTGTATACTGAGCTGTGTATCTAATCCTATCCTGTGTGATACTGTATACTGAGCTGTGTATCTAATCCTATCCTGTGTGATACTGTACACTGAGCTGTGTATCTAATCCTATCATGTGTGATACTGTATACTGAGCCGTGTATCTAATCCTATCCTGTGTGATACTGTATACTGAGCCGTGTATCTAATCCTACCCTGTGTGATACTGTATACTGAGCTGTGTATCTAATCCTATCCTGTGTGATACTGTATACTGAGCTGTGTATCTAATCTTATCATGTGTGATACTGTATACTGAGCTGTGTATCTAATCCTATCCTGTGTGATACTGTATACTGAGCTGTGTATCTAATCCTATCATGTGTGATACTGTATACTGAGCTGTGTATCTAATCCTATCCTGTGTGATACTGTATACTGAGCTGTGTATCTAATCCTATCCTGTGTGATACTGTATACTGAGCTGTGTATCTAATCCTATCCTGTGTGATACTGTATACTGAGCAGTGTATCTAATCCTATCATGTGTGATACTGTATACTGAGCTGTGTATCTAATCCTATCCTGTGTGATACTGTATACTGAGCTATGTATCTAATCCTATCCTGTGTGATACTGTATACTGAGCTGTGTATCTAATCCTATCCTGTGTGATACTGTATACTGAGCTGTGTATCTAATCCTATCCTGTGTGATACTGTATACTGAGCCGTGTATCTAATCCTATCCTGTGTGATACTGTATACTGAGCTGTGTATCTAATCCTATCCTGTGTGATACTGTATACTGAGCTGTGTATCTAATCCTATCCTGTGTGATACTGTATACTGAGCTGTGTATCTAATCCTATCCTGTGTGATACTGTATACTGAGCTGTGTATCTAATCCTATCCTGTGTGATACTGTATACTGAGCTGTGTATCTAATCCTATCCTGTGTGATACTGTATACTGACCTGTGTATCTAATCCTATCCTGTGTGATACTGTATACTGAGCTGTATCTAATCCTATCCTGTGTGATACTGTATACTGAGCCGTGTATCTAATCCTATCCTGTGTGATACTGTATACTGAGCTGTGTATCTAATCCTATCCTGTGTGATACTGTATACTGAGCTGTGTATCTAATCCTATCCTGTGTGATACTGTATACTGAGCTGTGTATCTAATCCTATCCTGTGTGATACTGTATACTGAGCCGTGTATCTAATCCTATCCTGTGTGATACTGTATACTGAGCCGTGTATCTAATCCTATCCTGTGTGATACAGTATACTGAGCTGTGTATCTAATCCTATCCTGTGTGATACTGTATACTGAGCTGTGTATCTAATCCTATCCTGTGTGATACTGTATACTGAGCTGTGTATCTAATCCTATCCTGTGTGATACTGTATACTTAGCTGTGTATCTAATCCTATCCTGTGTGATACTGTATACTGAGCTGTGTATCTAATCCTATCCTGTGTGATACTGTATACTGAGCTGTGTATCTAATCCTATCCTGTGTGATACTGTATACTGAGCTGTGTATCTAATCCTATCCTGTGTGATACTGTATACTGAGCCGTGTATCTAATCCTATCCTGTGTGATACTGTATACTGAGCCGTGTATCTAATCCTATCCTGTGTGATACTGTATACTGAGCTGTGTATCTAATCCTATCATGTGTGATACCGTATACTGAGCTGTGTATCTAATCCTCTCCTGTGTGATACTGTATACTGAGCTGTGTATCTAATCCTATCCTGTGTGATACTGTATACTGAGCTGTGTATCTAATCCTATCCTGTGTGATACTGTATACTGAGCTGTGTATCTAATCCTCTCCTGTGTGATACTGTATACTGAGCTGTGTATCTAATCCTATCCTGAGTGATACTGTATACTGAGCTGTGTATCTAATCCTATCCTGTGTGATACTGTATACTGAGCTGTGTATCTAATCCTATACTGTGTGATACTGTATACTGAGCTGTGTATCTCTCCTGTATACTGAGCTGTGTATCTAATCCTATACTGTGTGATACAGTATACTGAGCTGTGTATCTAATCCCATCCTGTGTGATACTGTATACTGAGCTGTGTATCTCTCCTGTATACTGAGCTGTGTATCTAATCCTATCCTGTGTGATACTGTATACTGAGCTGTGTATCTAATCCCATCCTGTGTGATACTGTATACTGAGCTGTGTATCTAATCCTATCCTGTGTGATACTGTATACTGAGTTGTGTATCTAATCCTATCCTGTGTGATACTGTATACTGAGCTGTGTATCTAATCCTATCCTGTGTGATACTGTATACTGAGCTGTGTATCTAATCCTATCATGTGTTATACTGTATACTGAGCTGTGTATCTAATCCCATCCTGTGTGATACTGTATACTGAGCTGTGTATCTAATCCTATCCTGTGTGATACTGTATACTGAGTTGTGTATCTAATCCTATCCTGTGTGATACTGTATACTGAGCTGTGTATCTAATCCTATCCTGTGTGATACTGTATACTGAGCTGTGTATCTAATCCTATCATGTGTGATACTGTATACTGAGCTATGTATCTAATCCTATCCTGTGTGATACTGTATACTGAGCCGTGTATCTAATCCTATCCTGTGTGATACTGTATACTGAGCCGTGTATCTAATCCTATCCTGTGTGATACTGTATACTGAGCTGTGTATCTAATCCTATCCTGTGTGATACTGTATACTGAGCTGTGTATCTAATCCTATCCTGTGTGATACTGTATACTGAGCGGTGTATCTAATCCTATCCTGTATGATACTGTATACTGAGCTGTGTATCTAATCCTATCCTGTGTGATACTGTATACTGAGCTGTATCTAATCCTATCCTGTGATACTGTATACTGAGCTGTGTATCTAATCCTATCCTGTGTGATACTGTATACTGAGCTGTGTATCTAATCCTATCCTGTGTGATACTGTATACTGAGCTGTGTATCTAATCCTATCCTGTGTGATACTGTATACTGAGCTGTGTATCTAATCCTATCCTGTGTGATACTGTATACTGAGCTGTGTATCTCTCCTGTATACTGAGCTGTGTATCTCTCCTGTATACTGAGCTGTGTATCTCTCCTGTATACTCAGTCTGTGTATAGTACTATTGCTGTGTCAGTCAGTCAGGTGCTGTGTGTATATCTGGCGCCCTCTGCCGGTTCCGCCCCTGCACCGCCTCCTCCTCGGTGATTGGTCCTGTGTACCGTGCTGCGCTCCCTCCTCCCGGCCGCTAGAGGCCGCTGTAGAGATGACTGGTCTCCGCTGCTCCTCTGTACGCCGCTGCCGTCGGTCTATGTGGAGAACTGTCCCGGAATATAAACAAGAGGCCGGAGGAGTCCCCGGGGCCCTGAGAGCACAGGAGCCGCCCCAGCCCGGGGCCCAGCACAGGTACAGCACCCCGGAACCTGCATGTGCTAGTATGTCAGCAGCTGCGGAGAGACACGTACAGGAGCCCTCCCTATACTGAGCGTATACAGCCTGCACGGGAGGGGGCACCACAAGTCCCAGCCAGTCCTGAGCCAGGACACACAGACTGCACCACTGACACTATCACTGCGGGACTCTGGCTGTAGTCTCATTTATTCGGCACTTTGTGTATTTTGTTATTTTTCTTACAATATTTTGTTACTTTATATTATTATTATTATTTCTGGGGATTATTTTATGATATTATTCTTTGTATGTTATTTACATATTATATTCTTCGTTTTTTGTTTTTGGTATTTTTTGTTTTTTCTAATATTTTTGGGTATTTTCTCTTCTTCTAGTATTATATTTGGATTATTTCCTCTTCTCAGTACTTCTCCTCTTTATCTAGTTTTCTCTTCCTTCTCACTCTTTCTCTTCATCGTTTTCTCTTGCTGTTTTGTCTCTTTCCATCTTCGCTTTGTTATATTTTTATATTTCCTGAGCTTTTTGTCTTATGTCATTTATTATCTTATTAGTGTTTTATTCTATCTTATACTATAAAGAAGGACCCCGCAGTCTCCCTATTACCCCCGTGTCCTCCTCACTATTACCCCCTATTACCCCCGTGTCCTCCTCACTATTACCCCCCGTGTCTTCCTCACTATTACCCCCTATTACCCCCGTGTCCTCCTCACTATTACCCCCTATTACACCCGTGTCCTCCTCACTATTACCCCCGTGTCCTCCTCACTATTACCCCCGTGTCCTCCTCACTATTACCCCCGTGTCCTCCTCACTATTACCCCCTATTACACCCGTGTCCTCCTCACTATTACACCCGTGTCCTCCTCACTATTACCCCCTATTACACCCGTGTCCTCCTCACTATTACCCCCCGTGTCCTCCTCACTATTACCCCCTATTACCCCCGTGTCCTCCTCACTATTACCCCCTATTACCCCCGTGTCCTCCTCACTATTACCCCCCTATTACCCCCCGTGTCCTCCTCACTATTACCCCCGTGTCCTCCTCACTATTACCCCCGTGTCCTCCTCACTATTACCCCCGTGTCCTCCTCACTATTACCCCCTATTACACCCGTGTCCTCCTCACTATTACCCCCTATTACACCCGTGTCCTCCTCACTATTACCCCCTATTACACCCGTGTCCTCCTCACTATTACCCCCTATTACCCCCGTGTCCTCCTCACTATTACCCCCGTGTCCTCCTCACTATTACCCCCTATTACACCCGTGTCCTCCTCACTATTACCCCCGTGTCCTCCTCACTATTACCCCCTATTACACCCGTGTCCTCCTCACTATTACCCCCTATTACCCCCGTGTCCTCCTCACTATTACCCCCTATTACCCCCGTGTCCTCCTCACTATTACCCCCGTGTCCTCCTCACTATTACCCCCGTGTCCTCCTCACTATTACCCCCGTGTCCTCCTCACTATTACCCCCGTGTCCTCCTCACTATTACCCCCGTGTCCTCCTCACTATTACCCCCGTGTCCTCCTCACTATTACCCCCGTGTCCTCCTCACTATTACCCCCTATTACCCCCGTGTCCTCCTCACTATTACCCCCGTGTCCTCCTCACTATTACCCCCTATTACCCCCGTGTCCTCCTCACTATTACCCCCGTTGTCCTCC
The DNA here is from genome assembly GCF_031893055.1 of Leptodactylus fuscus. Lineage (NCBI taxonomy): Eukaryota > Metazoa > Chordata > Amphibia > Anura > Leptodactylidae > Leptodactylus > Leptodactylus fuscus. The sequence continues at coordinate 150,211,228 of NC_134271.1, forward strand.
TCACTATTACCCCCGTGTCCTCCTCACTATTACCCCCGTGTCCTCCTCACGTATTGACCCCCTATTACACCCGTGTCCTCCTCACTATTATTCCCGTGTCCTCCTCACTATTACCCCCTATTACACCCGTGTCCTCCTCACTATTACCCCCGTGTCCTCCTCACTATTACCCCCCTATTACCCCCGTGTCCTCCTCACTATTACCCCCGTGTCCTCCTCACTATTACCCCCGTGTCCTCCTCACTATTACCCCCGTGTCCTCCTCACTATTACCCCCGTGTCCTCCTCACTATTACCCCCTATTACCCCCGTGTCCTCCTCACTATTACCCCCTATTACCCCCGTGTCCTCCCTCACTATTACCCCCTATTACCCCCGTGTCCTCCTCACTATTACCCCCTATTACCCCCGTGTCCTCCTCACTATTACCCCCTATTACCCCCGTGTCCTCCTCACTATTACCCCCTATTACCCCCGTGTCCTCCTCACTATTACCCCCTATTACCCCCGTGTCCTCCTCACTATTACCCCCTATTACCCCCGTGTCCTCCTCACTATTACCCCCGTGTCCTCCTCACTATTACCCCCGTGTCCTCCTCACTATTACCCCCCTATTACCCCCGTGTCCTCCTCACTTTTACCCCCGTGTCCTCCTCACTTTTACCCCCGTGTCCTCCTCACTATTACCCCCGTGTCCTCCTCACTATTACCCCCGTGTCCTCCTCACTATTACCCCCCGTGTCCTCCTCACTATTACCCCCCGTGTCCTCCTCACTGACCCCCCCCCACCCCCCCTCTATGTCCTGTATTGTACGTTCCGTCTTGTTCCCGTCTTACCCCTGATATGTGGCGCAGTCCGTCTCTGTCTTTATGGGATGATGAAGTATAAAACTTTATTAGCATTCGTCCGCGACTTCATTCGCATGTAGTTTTTTAGCGACGATCCACCAGTGCCCACGTCTCGGCTGTGGTACATTTCTGTGTAGGTGTGCGTCCTCACCACCAGGGCGACAACTCCCCCCAATCCCTCACCTGTGTCCACCCACCCCTTTCACAGTCACCCCCCCACCCCTAAACTCCTCTCCTGTGTCCACCCCCTCCCACGTGTCCCTGTGCAGCCCCCCCTCAAACTCCTCTCTTGCGGCTTCCCCTCCCTCACAGTCCCGGGGGGCCCCCAAACGCCTGTCCTGCACTCACCTCCGCCTGCATGTCCCCCCCCCCTGAACTCTTCTCCTGCGGCCCCCCCAAAACCCTTTTCCCGCCCCCCCCCCCCCCAGCAGCGCTCAGCCCCGGAGCAGGCACCCTCACCCAAACACAACAGTTCCCGCGTGGTACTCACTGACCCGCCACTCCCAATAGATGTGTCGTGGCTCGCACAGTGAAGGCTGCATGTCTGTGTCTTGGCGAGTCGCCACCATCTTCTCCAGCGCGCACACTGTTTCTCGGACCACCCTCACAGTGCCTGCGAGCCTATCGGGTGCATACATTCAGCGGCCTCGGTTGGGGAGTCTGGGCTTTTCGCAATGTTGCAATTACCCTGTTTCCTTCCAGGTGACCAGCTAGGTACATATGGAATATCAGGCTAATCCGTTCAGCCGTTTGGGCGTGATTGAGGAACAAACATCCAAACACACAAACTTTCCCATTTCTAATATTAGTAGGAGTAACAACTTGAGACACAGATTTGTCGGCTTCTCCTTGCTGATGGTTTCCAACCCCCTGCTAGGAATAAACTCCTTTGTTTGGACCCCTCACTTACACTTTTTCCCCTTCTTTCCACAGACCCGTCCAAGCACTGTAAGCGGCCATCTTGTCCCGCACTCCGGCCATCTTGTCCCGCACGCCACCTACAGGACACGAGCTGACGGCGCGGCTGGTCATTCCGAGAAGCCTTTTCTTAATGTTTTTTAAGCTGTTTTTGGTACCTTCCCAGATTCTTCCCATGGCCTCCTTCTAGCCAGTTTATTTTTGGAGCGTCTCGCCGCCACTTTTTCCTACTTTTTATGACTTTATTGCGATCGCCTCAAAGGTTTTCTGGCTCTTTTGTTCCCTCTTGTACACAACGCGATACGTTTCGGACATGGGGCGTTTTTGAAGAGTCCGTGATAAGATATTTATAATTTTTCGGCCTTTTTCCGGCAAGAATTTGTACTTTTGTATATTTTTTTTTCTACTAGAGTATTTGGTCGGAGCTCATTGTCTCATGGAGTCGTCAGGGAGCGAAATCAACATGGATCAGGGAGAGGAGGTAAAAGCCATGCCGGTGGCCCCGCCGCAGACCGAAAACTGCGAGGTCCCCGCCTGTGAGAAGATGCAGGAGGTAGAGATGCAAGCGGCAGAAACTGGTCCGGACACTCGGGGTGAAGGCACAGATTCGGTTTCGGAGGCGACGACAGGGAAAAGTCTCGAGATGTCCGAGGAGGGCGAAACCTCTGGGTCTAGTGACAGCAGCAGCTACAGCACCAGCACCCGGCCCAGTGACAGCCAGTCCGACGCAGGAGCAGAGTACGCCAACTCGCAGTCCATTCCAGATTCAAGCAAACCCAGCGACCTCTCCACGTCAGTAGAATCCGAGCAGCCCGAGAGTTGTCAGACATCAAGTGATCAGACGAAGATGGAGAACCCGTCTCTGCAGAATCTGCTGTGCTCCAGTGTCAGCGTCAGCCCCTGTGAGGAGGCGATGGAATCCGGGGCGGCTAAACCTCCAGGGAACGGGGCCACAGGGACGGACTATTACTTTGTGAAGTGGATAAACTGGAAAGGAGAACGGACGCCGGTGATCACCCAGAGTGAGAATGGACCGTGCCCCTTGATCGCCATCATGAATATTCTGTTTTTGCGTTGGAAGGTATGTGACATCCTGTATTATACTCCAGAGCAGCGCTCACTATTCTGCTGGTGCAGTCACTGTGTATATACATTACATTACTTATCCTGTATTATACTCCAGAGCTGCGCTCACTATTCTGCTGGTACAGTCACTGTGTACATACATTACTTATCCTGTATTATACCCCAGAGCTGCGCTCACTATTCTGCTGGTACAGTCACTGTGTACATACATTACATTACTTATCCTGTATTGTACTCCAGAGCTGCGCTCACTATTCTGCTGGTACAGTCACTGTGTACATACATTACATTACTTATTCTGTATTATACTCCAGAGCTGTGCTCACTATTCTGCTGGTGCAGTCACTGTGTACATACATTCCATTACTTATACTGTATTATACTCCAGAGCTGCGCTCACTATTCTGCTGGTGCAGTCACTGTGTACATACATTACATTACTTATCCTGTATTATACTCCAGAGCTGCGCTCACTATTCTGCTGGTACAGTCACTGTGTACATACATTACTTATCCTGTATTATACCCCAGAGCTGCGCTCACTATTCTGCTGGTACAGTCACTGTGTACATACATTACATTACTTATCCTGTATTGTACTCCAGAGCTGCGCTCACTATTCTGCTGGTACAGTCACTGTGTACATACATTACATTACTTATTCTGTATTATACTCCAGAGCTGTGCTCACTATTCTGCTGGTGCAGTCACTGTGTACATACATTCCATTACTTATACTGTATTATACTCCAGAGCTGCGCTCACTATTCTGCTGGTGCAGTCACTGTGTACATACATTACATTACTTATCCTGTATTATACTCCAGAGCTGCGCTCACTATTCTGCTGGTACAGTCACTGTGTACATACATTACTTATCCTGTATTATACCCCAGAGCTGCGCTCACTATTCTGCTGGTACAGTCACTGTGTACATACATTACATTACTTATCCTGTATTGTACTCCAGAGCTGCGCTCACTATTCTGCTGGTACAGTCACTGTGTACATACATTACATTACTTATCCTGTATTGTACTCCAGAGCTGCGCTCACTATTCTGCTGCTACAGTCACTGTGTACATACATTACTTATCCTGTATTATACTGCAGAGCTGCGCTCACTATTCTGCTGGTACAGTCACTGTGTACATACATTACATTACTTATCCTGTATTATACTCCAGAGCTGCGCTCACTATTCTGCTGGAGCAGTCACTGTGTACATACATTACATTACTTATCCTGTATTATACTCCAGAGCTGCGCTCACTATTCTGCTGGTGCAGTCACTGTGTACATACATTACATTACTTATCCTGTATTGTACTCCAGAGCTGCGCTCACTATTCTGCTGGTGCAGTCACTGTGTACATACATTACATTACTTATCCTGTATTATACTCCAGAGCTGCGCTCACTATTCTGCTGGTACAGTCACTGTGTACATACATTACTTATCCTGTATTATACTGCAGAGCTGCGCTCACTATTCTGCTGGTACAGTCACTGTGTACATACATTACATTACTTATCCTGTATTATACTCCAGAGCTGCGCTCACTATTCTGCTGGTGCAGTCACTGTGTACATACATTACATTACTTATCCTGTATTATACTCCAGAGCTGTAATCACTATTCTGCTGGTGCAGTCACTGTGTACATACATTACATTACGTATCCTGTATTATACTCCAGAGCTGCGCTCACTATTCTGCTGGTGCAGTCACTGTGTACATACATTACATTACTTATCCTGTATTATACTCCAGAGCTGCGCTCACTATTCTGCTGGTGCAGTCACTGTGTACATACATTACATTACTTATTCTGTATTATACTCCAGAGCTACGCTCACTATTCTGCTGGTGCAGTCACTGTGTACATACATTATATTACTTATCCTGTATTATACCCCAGAGCTGCGCTCACTATTCTGCTGGTACAGTCACTGTGTACATACATTACATTACTTATCCTGTATTATACTCCAGAGCTGCGCTCACTATTCTGCTGGTGCAGTCACTGTGTACATACATTACATTACTTATCCTGTATTATACTCCAGAGCTGCGCTCACTATTCTGCTGGTACAGTCACTGTGTACATACATTACATTACTTATCCTGTATTATACTCCAGAGCTGCGCTCACTATTCTGCTGGTGCAGTCACTGTGTACATACATTACATTACTTATCCTGTATTATACTCCAGTGCTGTAATCACTATTCTGCTGGTGTAGTCACTGTGTACATACATTACATTACTTATCCTGTATTATACTCCAGAGCTGCGCTCACTATTCTGCTGGTGCAGTCACTGTGTACATACATTACATTACTTATTCTGTATTATACTCCAGAGCTACGCTCACTATTCTGCTGGTACAGTCACTGTGTACATACATTACATTACGTATCCTGTATTATACTCCAGAGCTGCGCTCACTATTCTGCTGGTGCAGTCACTGTGTACATACATTATATTACTTATCCTGTATTATACCCCAGAGCTGCGCTCACTATTCTGCTGGTACAGTCACTGTGTACATACATTACATTACTTATTCTGTATTATACTCCAGAGCTGCGCTCACTATTCTGCTGGTACAGTCACTGTGTACATACATTACATTACTTATCCTGTATTATACTCCAGAGCTGCGCTCACTATTCTGCTGGTGCAGTCACTGTGTACATACATTACATTACTTATCCTGTATTATACTCCAGAGCTGCGCTCACTATTCTGCTGGTGCAGTCACTGTGTACATACATCACATGACTCCTCTGTATATCTGGGGTGCTCCTGTATACAGGCGGTCAGGTCGTGTCCCGGTTGCTTCGCTGCAGCCCATTATCTTGTATGTACTGACAACATGGGGTGTGTCCCGTAGAGGTGACTGTATACAGAGGTCACATTACACTGTATACAACATCACAGAACTGCTCTGCCTTCTATACATGTTGAACCCGTATGAAAGCCAGACAACTCTGTGCAGCTCCGGATGTAACTGGAGCATAAACCCCAAAGCTGCAACCCCTGCTATTGTATGTCGGAGTAACCCTTTAGTGGCTGTGCTAGTCATGCAGCTGTTGTCTTATTACAGGTCAAGCTGCCGCCTCAGAAGGAGCTGATCACGTCGGAGGAGCTCATGGCGCACCTTGGTAAGAGAAGGGATTGGGTGACCCTCCCCCCCCACTGCTGCAGCCAGACCCCGTCCACCCCTTACAGCCATGTCATGGCCTAAATCACCCCCCGCCCTGTCCATGGTCCCTGCTGTTCACTGCTGTCTTTTCCCATGTAGGTGACTGCATTCTGTCCATACAACCACAGGAGAACTCCGAAGCTCTGCAGCTCAACTTCCAGCAGGTCAGTGACCGTCAGGGCTGAGGCCTGGGCTACTGCGATGGCGACACTGCATTAAAGGAATCATCTCATGTTATGATTAAAGGGGTTATCCAGGAACATATTAATGATTTTGGTGGAAAATTAGTTTAACCCTTTCCCTGCCCAGGACGTATGTATGACATAGGGCTAGTCAGGGCTGTGCCTAAACCAGGTAGAAAGGAGTCTGATCTTTCAAACAAGCCCTAGATCAAGGCATTAAAACAAGTTGTGGCTCTAGCTGCTATAGGATCCAAGATATAGTCAGCTTGAGGCACAGTATACAGAGAGATCTGTAGGTATATGCAGCTGCTGTAGGGCCGGAGATATAACCAGCTGGAGACACAGTATACAGGGAGATCTGTAGGTATATGCAGCTGCTGTAGGGCCGGAGATATAACCAGCTGGAGGCACAGTATACAGAGAGATCTGTAGGTATATGCAGCTGCTGTAGGGCCGGAGATATAACCAGCTGGAGACACAGTATACAGGGAGAGCTGTAGGTATGTGCAGCCGCTCTAGGGCCAGAGATATAACCAGCTGAAGGCACCGTATACAGGGAGATCTGTAGGTATATGCAGCCGCTGTAAGGCCAGAGATATAACCAGCTGGGGCACAGTATACAGGGAGATCTGTAGGTATATGCAGCTGCTGTAGGGCTAGAGATATAACCAGCTGGAAGCACAGTATACAGGGAGATCTGTAGGTATATGCAGCCGCTGTAAGGCCAGAGATATAACCAGCTGGAGGCACAGTATACAGGGAGATCTGTAGGTATATGCAGCTGCTGTAGGGCTAGAGATATAACCAGCTGGAAGCACAGTATACAGGAGATCTGTAGGTATATGCAGCCGCTGTAAGGCCAGAGATATAACCAGCTGGAGACACAGTATACAGGGAGAGCTGTAGGTATGTGCAGCCGCTCTAGGGCCAGAGATATAACCAGCTGAAGGCACTGTATACAGGGAGATCTGTAGGTATATGCAGCCGCTGTAAGGACAGAGATATAACCAGCTGGAGACCCCGTATACAGTGAGATCTGTAGGTATATGCAGCCGCTGTAAGGCCAGAGATATAACCAGCTGGGGGCACAGTATACAGGGAGATCTGTAGGTATATGCAGCTGCTGGAGATGTAGCCAGCTGGAGACACAGTATACAGGGAGATCTGTAGGTACATGCAGCTGCTGTAGGGCTAGAGATATAACCAGCTGGAGGCACAGTATACAGGGAGATCTGTAGGTATATGCAGCCACTCTAGGGCCAAAGATATAACCAGCTGGAGGCACAGTATAAAGGGAGATCTGTAGGTATATGCAGCTGCTGTAGGGCTAGAGATATAACCAGCTGGAGGCACAGTATACAGGGAGATCTGTAGGTATATGCAGCCGCTGTAAGGCCAGAGATATAACCAGCTGGGGGCCCAGTATACAGGGAGATCTGTAGGTATATGCAGCTGCTGTAAGGACAGAGATATAACCAGCTGGAGACCCCGTATACAGTGAGATCTGTAGGTATATGCAGCCGCTGTAAGGCTAGAGATATAACCAGCTGGGGGAACAGTATACAGGGAGATCTGTAGGTATATGCAGCTGCTGTAGGGCTAGAGATATAACCAGCTGGAGGCACAGTATACAGGGAGATCTGTAGGTATATGCAGCTGCTGTAGGGCTAGAGATATAACCAGCTGGAGGCACAGTATACAGGGAGATCTGTAGGTATATGCAGCCGCTGTAAGGCCAGAGATATAACCAGCTGGAGGCACAGTATACAGGGAGATCTCTAGGTATATGCAGCCGCTGTAAGGCCAGAGATATAACCAGCTGGAGGCACAGTATAAAGGGAGATCTGTAGGTATATGCAGCTGCTGTAGGGCCGGAGATATAACCAGCTGGAGGCACAGTATACAGGGAGATCTGTAGGTATATGCAGCCACTCTAGGGCCAGAGATATAACCAGCTGGAGGCACAGTATACAGGGAGATCTGTAGGTATATGCAGGGCCAAAGATATAACCAGCTGGAGACACAGTATACAGGGAGATCTGTAGGTATATGCAGCTGCTGTAGGGCCGGAGATATAACCAGCTGGAGGCCAGTATACAGGGAGATCTCTAGGTATATGCAGCCACTCTAGGGCCAGAGATATAACCAGCTGGAGGCACAGTATACAGGGAGATCTGTAGGTATATGCAGGGCCAAAGATATAACCAGCTGGAGACACAGTATACAGGGAGATCTGTAGGTATATGCAGCTGCTGTAGGGCCGGAGATATAACCAGCTGGAGGCACAGTATACAGGGAGATCTCTAGGTATATGCAGCCACTCTAGGGCCAGAGATATAACCAGCTGGAGGCACAGTATACAGGGAGATCTCTAGGTATATGCAGCCGCTGTAAGGCCAGAGATATACCAGCTGGAGATCCAGTATACAGTGTGTGAGGTAGTGTCCAATCGCAGACCTTGCCAGCTGTGTGTAGTAGATTTTCCGGAAGGGGCTCATTTCCTTGTGGGAGAAATGAAATATTACAAGGTGCACATTTTAGTTTTGGGGTTATCTGAGTAATGTACAGAGGTGCTGGCTCTCCATGTTTGGCCCATCATCCTCTTCTCATGAGTGCTGGGGCCCCCTGGTGGTCTCCTGTGATAGTGAATGTCCTCTCTATTAACTCCCCCTTGTATAACATGTGTCTGATCACTCCGCATTCTCTGTCTTGTTGCAGAATGTGAACGACGCCATGATCGTGCTGCCCAAACTTTCCACAGGGCTGGACGTCAACGTGCGGTTCACAGGCGTGTCGGATTTTGAGTACACCCCGGAGTGCATCGTGTTTGACCTTCTGAATATTCCATTATACCACGGCTGGTTGGTGGACCCGCAGGTACCTTGTGTGACCCCGGATGACTCGTGTCCCACTCACATGCAGACCTTTGCCCGCTATTTCAGCAGGGAATGTTTATTTTTGGGGAGGGGGTTGCTTAACACCTCTTGGGGCAGGATTCTCTCCAGGCACGACTGTCCTCTTGCAGTGACAGTATCATGACTAGGTTGACCTCAATATGGCGGCTTCCTACATGCTGACGGTTTCTGTTCCTGCAGAGCGCTGAGGCTGTCCAGGCTGTGGGCAAACTGAGTTATAACCAACTGGTGGAGAAGATCATCACCTGCAAACACTCCAGTGACCCCAACCAGGTGACGGAAGGTAAGGACCCCCCCGCTCTGCACCACCGACCATGAAAGCAGAAACATTGGCTTCAAATTCCTGGAGCTGAAATTTTTCTGCTTGACAAATTCCTAGGTGTGAACATCCTCTTAAAGTGTTTTGTTGGGACTTCCATATCAGATGGGTGAGGGACTGACCCCCAGGACACCGCAGTATTCGGGTCAGTACTGCGGCCTGTACATTGAATACCAAGCATAGCGCCATACATTGTGTAGTGGTTATGCTCGGTATTGCAGCTCACTCCTATTTATATGAGTTGGACTGTGCAGGAAAGAGGCCATGTGACCTGGTGTTTCCCCCAAGCCTCTGATCCGTGAGGGTCCCGGGGTATTACACCGATCTGAGTAGGTCTGGTAAGATCTCCGCTTGCCACCAAATCTGGACATTCTCCATTACATGGAAAGGCTGAAAATCTGCTTAGGTCTGATGCTTCTCACAGCTGGGGCTTTGTTACGGTTGTTACTCCTGACTGACACATTGTAACAATCAGAGCAGGCAGATCACTGCTGACTATCCTGGAAACCATTGTAACAAACCCTCAGCTGTGAGAAGTGTTAGATTTTGGATGTCCTAGCGTTCCCACTCCCTGACAGCAGGCAGAGATCTTACAAATGGTGATGCTGCTTTGAGCTTGAGCGGGTTTTGTTTCTGTCGACTTCCATGCAAACCAGGTGTCATGGCGGTGTCCGGCCGTGTAGTAAGATGGGGGCGCTATTGTCTCCTCAGGTCTCCTGGCAGAGCAGTTCTTGGAGTCCTCGGCGGCCCAGCTGACCTATCACGGGCTGTGTGAGCTGATGGCGGCGGTGAAGGAAGGGGAGCTCAGCGTTTTCTTCCGGAACAATCACTTCAGCACACTGATAAAGCACAAGGTGCGGTCCGTCACCCCCTGTTATACCCCCCCACCACGTGAGGCACCCTTACATCAGGATGACCCCTCTCTCCCCCCTTACAGGGTCACCTGTACCTGCTGGTCACAGACCAGGGCTTCTTGCAGGAGGAGAAGGTGATCTGGGAGAGTCTGCACAACGTGGAGGGCGACAGCTGCTTCTGTGACTCCGACTTCCACCTCACTCAGCACCTGGAGAAGGAGGCGTCCTTCAGCTCCCCGCAGCAGCTCCAGCAGCGGCAGGTGGATCAGGTAGAGCGTGGTGTCTGCTGGGTGCAGTGCTCGGGGTCTCTACTAGCCGATGACCCCCATCCCTCTCCCTGATTTGGTCTCTTGCAGGATTACATGATCGCGCTGTCTCTCCAGCAGCAGCAACAAGGAGCTCTGCCCATGAGCGACCTGGAGCTGGCCCGACAGCTGCAGAAAGAGGAGTATCAGCAGCAGGTCCCCGCCCAGGCGCCCCCACAGTCTCCGCAGCAGGTAACGTGTGTCATGTGACATCACACACCGGGATCTGCCTAATAGTGAACTGGGTCATGACAAGCTGGGGGCCATACACACTTTGCAAAAATGTTTGAGGTTCATCTAGCAGAAGTCTAGAATAGTTCTGATTATGGAGTGGGGTCCTCCGTGGCCTCCTCTTATTCCCAGACCATCCACAGCTCCTTGTCCACCGCTAAGACCTGTGGTTACACCTCAACAGTCACATGAGGAACGACGGTCATCGTAGTGTCAAAGTGACATCGACTCTCCTCATGTGACTGTAGCGACTCCATCACAGGTCTCAGCAGTCATCTGGGGATGGCCGAGGTAGGAGATGGGACCTCACACATAGTCCGGCGCGGTTCACCACGATCCAATGTGTGACTCAGGGTGAACCTGTTGCAGATGAGTGACAGGTTTCTGGCTCCAACCCTGGGTTACATGATTGGGACCAGCACCCACTCCCCGAGTCACCACCGCACCTCCTATCACAGCATTATAATAGTAAAGCCAGTCCCATAGACCAGGTAACATGGGGGAGGAGATGGCGTGACCTGGGGCGCGGGTTCCTATCACATGACCTAAGGTAGGAGCCAACCTGTACCCCCCTTGTTCATCCATGATAGAACCTAGGGCTATAGACTCCACCCCTGGAGAGCCCCTTTAAGGATCACACATTCATAGAAAATGATCCATTAGAAAATCTAGCTTGTCCCCGAAATAACAAGCCCTGGTGTCATCAGATAAGTGAAACATTGTAACCAGGTCCACAGGGAATAATAAAGTAACAATCTGCGTCCCCATGGGGTTATAGGACCAGGGTGCTGTTCTGTATTTTGGCCACAGGGTGGCGACCTCCTCCTCCAGTCTGAGACTGGCTCGGCCTTCACCACCATTAGCCTCCCTGTGAATCATTCCTCTTTGCATTGTGTATGGGTGACGAGTCGCACGGTGCGGGGTGACGAGCCATGGGGCGAGGCGTCGGCCTGGCTACTTAGCGTGTAGTAATTTGCCCCATGATGTCGGCCATTACATAGGCGTCTGGAAATAGCTGAAAATCTCCTGTAATGACAGGAGGGATGAAGCGAGGGGTGAGTCAGCGCCCTGCGTGTAATCCGGCGGCTCGCCGTTGCGCTCAGTAGTCAGCACAGCGCCGGAGTCATCTAATTCTGCTCTTTATTTCCTTGTTCCAGGCACGGCCCCAGACATCGGCACGTCCGTCCTCCGAGCGTAGGCAGAGACAGAAGGAAATGGACTGCGTCCTGCTATAGCCCCACCACTACCCTAGGACATGGGCGAAGGAATCCAGGGTTCAACCACCAGGGGGCGCAACACAGACCTCCCTTACTGTACAGCAGACGCCAGGAGGGGGCGCCTCAGTCACTCTCCGGCTCCTTACAGCGTGTGACTATTACCTTGTGATATAAAACCGATAGGAAGGAGAGACCCCTCCCCCTATTGTCCCATGCCCCGCCCCCATCCTCTGCCTTCTCAATCTTTTCTTTTTTTTGTCTTTCTATGGTAATGGCCAGAAAGGGGTTAAAAAAAATTGTCCTTAAAGTGTTGGCTCCGCCTATCCTGCCCTGATCTCACATTACATTCAGTCTGGTAGAGCGGAGTGCTCCAGAGCTGTACTCATAATTCTGCTCCTTTCTTCTCTCCGCTGAGCTCCCCTCTCCCCGTATCCCCTGCCGGTGCAGTGTCTATATACAGTGATACCTGGGGGGGGGGGTTACACATAGTCATTAAGGGGAATGGGAACGCCCAAACGTTTCCAGGAGGAATAGCAGAGGTCAGAGAAGGGGCTTCCGAACTGCCCTATAATTGGGGGAGGGGGAGTCCTGTATCACTTATAAGAGGAGGCAGATGAATTGTAAAAAGAGATAAAGCAGCCGACTGAATTATAAATGCAGCTCTGGAGGATAATACAAGATGTAACCTGAGATCAGTGCAAGGAACGTAAGCTGAAACGGTCCACAGGCGGAGCCGCGCCGCCATACACGGGTCCAATCACCCACTTACCCCAAATATTAAGGGCTAGAGTTCAGTGTTCACTGGAGAGGGGTAGGGATTGGAGGAGGGGATATTGGTTGGGGGTTGCCATTTTTCTTCCCCCCCTTAGATTCATAATGTGCTGTAATAATAAAGGGAGATATAGGGGGCAAATGATCAGTCTTAAAGGGATACACTCGCCCCCTTTAAAATGACCATGGGGCAGCGCGTAGGTCTCCTGCCCATGACAAGTCGCCCTCTACTGGTAAAGCTCCTTTTCTAGTCACATGATGAGTAGATTTACCCTTCTGTCACCTGATTGGCTCCCGAGCAGCACATGACTAGTATTAGGGCTCCTCCCCTTCCATTGTATTTGCAGCAGGCATTAAAGTGACGCTTCACCTTCGCCATCCCTTTAATTATACTATTGAGCGATTGCCTTATCTACTGCTAGATCAGACTCCCCACCTATAAAGGGAGGGAGCCGCCGGAAGACCTGACAAGATGGCCGCCTCTGCTCCGGGTAGGAGGCGCTGTTCGCCACGTACTGATTTTTTCGTATTATTATGGTTAACCCTTCACAAGCTGTACATTTCTACACATGTAAATATCGGGGATTTCCTAGCTTATGGTATCCGGCTTGTCACCTGTACGGTCGGTGCCACTTTCTAACTCGCCCCCAGCGTCCATCCTGATCCTCCTGCTGCTGCTGCTACGGACCAATGTTTTGTATTCTCAATTGCTGTATAAACCTCTAACCCCAAGTGTCCTTGTGAACAGACTATAATTTACAGAGTTAAAGTGCAGCTCCGCATCAGTTCACGGCACCCCCTGCTGTTTCAGTGTCGGGATAGAGCGGGCCCCGCACCGGAAGATGGCAGCCGACCCGCTTCACTTATCTTGTACTGCCCTGGACTTTCAGGCCTGAGTTTACATCTTGTGGCGCCCCCTGCTGGTTCAGAGTCTCGGAACATTCTGGTTTAGAGGTGAAGGGTGTGTCCTAGTTACATTGTGGAGCGCTGCCGTGTTGTCAGTTTGCACACTACCTATGATTTCCAAGGGGGCAGAATTACGAGTTCAGCTCAGGATAAGAAGTGATGTTACGGCGCCCCCTGCTGGTTCAGTGTCTGGATAGAGCGGGCCCCGCACCGGAAGATGGCAGCCGACCCACTTCACTTATCTTGTACTGCCCTGGACTTTCCGCACCGACCTGCTTGTTTCTTTCTCAGGCCTGAGTTTACATCTTGTGGCGCCCCCTGCTGGTTCAGAGTCTTAGAACATTCTGGTTTAGATGCGAAGGTTGTATCCTAGGCCATGAATCCTAGTTACATTGTGGAGCGCTGCCGTGTTGTCAGTTTGCACACTACTGATGGTTTCCAAGGGGGCAGAATTACGAGTTCAGCTCAGGATAAGAAGTGATGTTACGGCGCCCCCTGCTGGTTCAGTGTCTGGATAGAGCGGGCCCCGCACCAGAAAATGGCAGCCGACCCGCTTCACTTACCTTGTACTGCCCTTGACTTGCCTCCTGGACCTGCTAGTTTCAGTCTCAGGCCTGAGTTTACTTCTTGTGGCGCCCCCTGCTGGTTCAGTGTCTGGATAGAACAGGCCCCGCACCAGAAGACTGCAGGTGACACTACATTTATCTTCTCCAACCCCCGCGTTATCTTCCGAAACTGCGTTTCCCTATCTATTAGTTTCTTCTCAGCTCTGAGTTCACATCTCACGGCGCCCCCTACTGCTTCGTGGTCTCCGAGATTCCTGATTTTGCCTGTGACGTGTTTTATCCCCGGCCACATACTATAGTCAGATTATGGGATCCTACAGTCTTGTGTTCACTGCTGATGGTTTCCCAGGGGGCAGAATTAGGAGTTCAGCTCTAGATCAGACGTGGCGTAAGTCGAGAACAGGACGAGATAAGTAACGCGGATCGTGAGATGATATTTTGGGACGCGCCGCTCCTTACACCACGTGGCTTCAGTGCAGCTAATGATTTATGCGACGGAGTGACGTGTTTTTATTTAAGGGACAGGAGGGCGACGGATGCGCAGACCTGAGACCCGGCCCATCACACACAAAGTTTTGGAGTTTAATTTGGGGACCGTATTTGGTCACATCAAGAACTGCATGATGAGAACCACTTCCCTCCGCCATATCCCCCCTCCCCCGGCTGTCCCCAGGGCCGACACTGTGAGCAGCTTTTGCACTGTGTAGAGTCAATGATCCCATAGGTGAATATACAATAAACTCTTTATATCCCAGCGCTGCCTCCGGGGTCTTCTGTCTGATCGCTGCAGTCCGTCCATCTATGGGAGAGCTGGATGACCGCCAAGATGGCCGCCTCTACGGCGCACACATTGGGAGGGGGGGGGGGGGTGTTGTCAGGACGTGGCCTTGTCATTGTGGGATTGCGTGTGGCATCTGACACCTCGAAGACCATATCTGTAGAGTGAGCGGCCACAGAGGGCTCAGGACTCCGTCAGATACTGTGCGGAGGATATGACAGTCACATGGACGCACAATACAGAGGGGAAAAGAAAGTGAACCCCTACAGAGACACAAGCACAGGACCGAGGGAAAGGGGGCAAAGACCCCCAAGTGTAAGAATAAGATCTATGGAAGAATCTACAACTGCAGCAACATCTGTGGGCGCTCGGTCACTGCCGGACAGTCAGGAAGCCTCGAAACAAGATGGGGGAAGTGCTGCCGAATTATTATTACTCTACACCGGGTCACACTACCCAGGAGAAGACGCCATCTGCAGGCCGCTGGGTGTCAGAGCAATGTGCGAGGAGGTCAGAGAAGAGGCCACAACTAAATCTATATGTGACCAGAGAAGTGGTACTGTGCAGTGTCCATATATACAGGACAGGAGAAGTGGTACTGTGCAGTGTCCATATATACAGGACAGGAGAAGTGGTACTGTGCAGTGTCCATATATACAGGACAGGAGAAGTGGTACTGTGCAGTGTATATATATACAGGACAGGAGAAGTGGTACTGTGCAGTGTCCATATATACAGGACAGGAGAAGTGGTACTGTGCGGTGTCCATATATACAGGAGAAGTGGTACTGTGCGGTGTCCATATATACAGGACAGGAGAAGTGGTACTGTGCAGTGTCCATATATACAGGAGAAGAGAAGTGGTACTGTGCAGCGTCCATATATACAGGACAGGAGAAGTGGTACTGTGCAGTGTCCATATATACAGGAGAGGAGAAGTGGTACTGTGCAGTGTCCATATATACAGGACAGGAGAAGTGGTACTGTGCAGTGTCCATATATACAGGAGAAGAGAAGTGGTACTGTGCAGTGTCCATATATACAGGACAGGAGAAGTGGTACTGTGCAGTGTCCATATATACAGGAGAAGAGAAGTGGTACTGTGCAGTGTCCATATATACAGGAGAAGAGAAGTGGTACTGTGCAGTGTCCATATATACAGGACAAGAGAAGTGGTACTGTGCAGTGTCCATATATACAGGAGAAGAGAAGTGGTACTGTGCAGTGTCCATATATACAGGACAGGAGAAGTGGTACTGTGCAGTGTCCATATATACAGGACAAGAGAAGTGGTACTGTGCAGTGTCCATATATACAGGAGAAGAGAAGTGGTACTGTGCAGTGTCCATATATACAGGACAGGAGAAGTGGTACTGTGCAGAGTATATATATACAGGACAGGAGAAGTGGTACTGTGCAGTGCCCATATATACAGGACAGGAGAAGTGGTACTGTGCAGTGTCCATATATACAGGACAGGAGAAGTGGTACTGTGCAGTGCCCATATATACAGGACAGGAGAAGTGGTACTGTGCAGTGTCCATATATACAGGACAGGAGAAGTGGTACTATGCAGTCTCCATATATACAGGACAGGAGAAGTGGTACTGTGCAGTGTCCATATATACAGGAGAAGAGAAGTGGTACTGTGCAGTGTCCATATATACAGGACAGGAGAAGTGGTACTGTGCAGTGTCCATATATACAGGACAGGAGAAGTGGTACTGTGCAGTGTCCATATATACAGGACAGGAGAAGTGGTACTGTGCAGTGTCCATATATACAGGACAGGAGAAGTGGTACTGTGCAGTGTCCATATATACAGGACAGGAGAAGTGGTACTGTGCAGTGTCCGTATATACAGGAGAAGAGAAGTGGTACTGTGCAGTGTCGTGTCCATATATACAGGACAGGAAAAGTGGTACTGTGCAGTGTCCATATATATATACAGGACAGGAGAAGTGGTACTGTGCAGTGTCCATATATACAGGACAGGAGAAGTGGTACTGTGCAGTGTCCATATATACAGGACAGGAGAAGTGGTACTGTGCAGTGTCCATATATACAGGACAGGAGAAGTGGTACTGTGCAGTGTCCATATATATATACAGGACAGGAGAAGTGGTACTGTGCAGTGTCCATATATATATACAGGACAAGAGAAGTGGTACTGTGCAGTGTCCATATATACAGGACAGGAGAAGTGGTACTGTGCAGTGTCCATATATACAGGACAAGAGAAGTGGTACTGTGCAGTGTCCATATATACAGGAGAAGTGGTACTGTGCAGTGTCCATATATACAGGAGAAGTGGTACTGTGCGGTGTCCATATATACAGGACAGGAGAAGTGGTACTGTGCAGTGTCCATATATACAGGACAGGAGAAGAGGTACTGTGCAGTGTCCATATATACAGGACAGGGGAAGTGGTACTGTGCAGTGTCCATATATACAGGACAGGAGAAGTGGTACTGTGCAGTGTCCTTATATACAGGACAAGAGAAGTGGTACTGTGCAGTGTCCATATATACAGGACAGGAGAAGTGGTACTGTGCAGGGTTCATATATACAGGACAGGAGAAGTGGTACTGTGCAGTGTCCATATATACAGGACAAGAGAAGTGGTACTGTGCAGTGTCCATATATACAGGACAGGAGAAGTGGTACTGTGCAGTGTCCGTATATACAGGACAAGAGAAGTGGTACTGTGCAGTGTCCATATATACAGGACAGGAGAAGTAGTACTGTGCAGTGTCCATATATACAGGACAGGAGAAGTGGTACTGTGCAGTGTCCATATATACAGGACAGGAGAAGTGGTACTGTGCAGTGTCCATATATACAGTAGAAGAGAAGTGGTACTGTGCAGTGTCCATATATACAGGACAGGAGAAGTGGTACTGTGCAGTGTCCATATATACAGGAGAAGAGAAGTGGTACTGTGCAGTGTCCATATATACAGTACAGGAGAAGTGGTACTGTGCAGTGTCCATATACACAGGACAGGAGAAGTGGTACTGTGCAGTGTCCATATATACAGTACAGGAGAAGTGGTACTGTGCAGTGTCCATATATACAGGACAGGAGAAGTGGTACTGTGCAGTGTCCATATATACAGGACAGGAGAAGTGGTACTGTGCAGTGTCCATATATACAGGACAGGAGAAGTGGTACTGTGCAGTGTCCATATATACAGGACAGGAGAAGTGGTACTGTGCAGTGTCCATATATACAGGACAAGAGAAGTGGTACTGTGCAGTGTCCATATATACAGGACAGGAGAAGTGGTACTGTGCAGTGTCCATATATACAGGACAGGAGAAGTGGTACTGTGCAGGGTTCATATATACAGGACAGGAGAAGTGGTACTGTGCAGTGTCCATATATACAGGACAGGGGAAGTGGTACTGTGCAGTGTCCATATATACAGGACAGGAGAAGTGGTACTGTGCAGTGTCCTTATATACAGGACAAGAGAAGTGGTACTGTGCAGTGTCCATATATACAGGACAGGAGAAGTGGTACTGTGCAGGGTTCATATATACAGGACAGGAGAAGTGGTACTGTGCAGTGTCCATATATACAGGACAAGAGAAGTGGTACTGTGCAGTGTCCTATATACGGGACAGGAGAAGTGGTACTGTGCAGTGTCCATATATACAGGACAGGAGAAGTGGTACTGTGCAGTGTCCGTATATACAGGAGAAGAGAAGTGGTACTGTGCAGTGTCCATATATACAGGAGAAGAGAAGTGGTACTGTGCAGTGTCCATATATACAGGACAGGAGAAGTAGTACTGTGCAGTGTCCATATATACAGGACAGGAGAAGTGGTACTGTGCAGTGTCCATATATACAGGACAGGAGAAGTGGTACTGTGCAGTGTCCATATATACAGGAGAAGAGAAGTGGTACTGTGCAGTGTCCATATATACAGGACAGGAGAAGTGGTACTGTGCACTGTCCATATATACAGGACAGAAGAAGTGGTACTGTGCAGTGTCCATATATACAGGACAGGAGAAGTAGTACTGTGCAGTGTCCATATATACAGGACAAGAGAAGTGGTACTGTGCAGTGTCCATATATACAGGACAGGAGAAGTGGTACTGTGCAGTGTCCATATATACAGGACAAGAGAAGTGGTACTGTGCAGTGTCCATATATACAGGAGAAGTGGTACTGTGCAGTGTCCATATATACAGGAGAAGTGGTACTGTGCGGTGTCCATATATACAGGACAGGAGAAGTGGTACTGTGCAGTGTCCATATATACAGGACAGGAGAAGTGGTACTGTGCAGTGTCCATATATACAGGACAGGAGAAGTGGTACTGTGCAGTGTCCATATATACAGGACAGGAGAAGTGGTACTGTGCAGTGTCCATATATACAGGACAGGAGAAGTGGTACTGTGCAGTGTCCATATATACAGGACAGGAGAAGTGGTACTGTGCAGTGTCCATATATACAGGACAGGAGAAGTGGTACTGTGCAGTGTCCATATATACAGGACAGGAGAAGTGGTACTGTGCAGTGTCCATATATACAGGACAAGAGAAGTGGTACTGTGCAGTGTCCATATATACAGGATAGGAGAAGTGGTACTGTGCAGTGTCCATATATACAGGACAAGAGAAGTGGTACTGTGCAGTGTCCATATATACAGGACAGGAGAAGTGGTACTGTGCAGTGTCCATATATACAGGACAGGAGAAGTGGAACTGTGCAGTGTCCATATATACAGGACAGGAGAAGTGGTACTGTGCAGTGTCCATATATACAGGACAGGAGAAGTGGTACTGTGCAGTGTCCATATATACAGGACAGGAGAAGTGGAACTGTGCAGTGTCCATATATACAGGACAGGAGAAGTGGTACTGTGCAGTGTCCATATATACAGGAGAAGTGGTACTGTGCGGTGTCCATATATACAGGACAGGAGAAGTGGTACTGTGCAGTGTCCATATATACAGGAGAAGTGGTACTGTGCAGTGTCCATATATACAGGAGAAGTGGTACTGTGCAGTGTCCATATATACAGGACAGGAGAAGTGGTACTGTACAGTGTCCATATATACAGGACAGGAGAAGTGGTACTGTGCAGTGTCCTTATATACAGGACAAGAGAAGTGGTACTGTGCAGTGTCCATATATACAGGACAGGAGAAGTGGTACTGTGCAGGGTTCATATATACAGGACAGGAGAAGTGGTACTGTGCAGTGTCCATATATACAGGACAGGGGAAGTGGTACTGTGCAGTGTCCATATATACAGGACAGGAGAAGTGGTACTGTGCAGTGTCCTTATATACAGGACAAGAGAAGTGGTACTGTGCAGTGTCCATATATACAGGACAGGAGAAGTGGTACTGTGCAGGGTTCATATATACAGGACAGGAGAAGTGGTACTGTGCAGTGTCCGTATATACAGGAGAAGAGAAGTGGTACTGTGCAGTGTCCATATATACAGGAGAAGAGAAGTGGTACTGTGCAGTGTCCATATATACAGGACAGGAGAAGTAGTACTGTGCAGTGTCCATATATACAGGACAGGAGAAGTGGTACTGTGCAGTGTCCATATATACAGGACAGGAGAAGTGGTACTGTGCAGTGTCCATATATACAGGAGAAGAGAAGTGGTACTGTGCAGTGTCCATATATACAGGACAGGAGAAGTGGTACTGTGCAGTGTCCATATATACAGGACAGGAGAAGTGGTACTGTGCAGTGTCCATATATATATACAGGACAGGAGAAGTGGTACTGTGCAGTGTCCATAAATACAGGACAGGAGAAGTGGTACTGTGCAGTGTCCATATATACAGGAGAAGAGAAGTGGTACTGTGCAGTGTCCATATATACAGGACAGGAGAAGTGGTACTGTGCAGTGTCCATATATACAGGACAGGAGAAGTAGTACTGTGCAGTGTCCATATATACAGGACAAGAGAAGTGGTACTGTGCAGTGTCCATATATACAGGACAGGAGAAGTGGTACTGTGCAGTGTCCATATATACAGGACAAGAGAAGTGGTACTGTGCAGTGTCCATATATACAGGAGAAGTGGTACTGTGCAGTGTCCATATATACAGGAGAAGTGGTACTGTGCGGTGTCCATATATACAGGACAGGAGAAGTGGTACTGTGCAGTGTCCATATATACAGGACAGGAGAAGTGGTACTGTGCAGTGTCCATATATACAGGACAGGAGAAGTGGTACTGTGCAGTGTCCATATATACAGGACAGGAGAAGTGGTACTGTGCAGTGTCCATATATACAGGACAGGAGAAGTGGTACTGTGCAGTGTCCATATATACAGGACAGGAGAAGTGGTACTGTGCAGTGTCCATATATACAGGACAGGAGAAGTGGTACTGTGCAGTGTCCATATATACAGGACAGGAGAAGTGGTACTGTGCAGTGTCCATATATACAGGACAAGAGAAGTGGTACTGTGCAGTGTCCATATATACAGGACAGGAGAAGTGGTACTGTGCAGTGTCCATATATACAGGACAGGAGAAGTGGTACTGTGCAGTGTCCATATATACAGGACAGGAGAAGTGGTACTGTGCAGTGTCCATATATACAGGACAAGAGAAGTGGTACTGTGCAGTGTCCATATATACAGGACAGGAGAAGTGGTACTGTGCAGTGTCCATATATACAGGACAGGAGAAGTGGAACTGTGCAGTGTCCATATATACAGGACAGGAGAAGTGGTACTGTGCAGTGTCCATATATACAGGACAGGAGAAGTGGTACTGTGCAGTGTCCATATATACAGGACAGGAGAAGTGGAACTGTGCAGTGTCCATATATACAGGACAGGAGAAGTGGTACTGTGCAGTGTCCATATATACAGGAGAAGTGGTACTGTGCGGTGTCCATATATACAGGACAGGAGAAGTGGTACTGTGCAGTGTCCATATATACAGGAGAAGTGGTACTGTGCAGTGTCCATATATACAGGAGAAGTGGTACTGTGCAGTGTCCATATATACAGGACAGGAGAAGTGGTACTGTGCAGTGTCCATATATACAGGACAGGAGAAGTGGTACTGTGCAGGGTTCATATATACAGGACAGGAGAAGTGGTACTGTGCAGTGTCCATATATACAGGACAGGGGAAGTGGTACTGTGCAGTGTCCATATATACAGGACAGGAGAAGTGGTACTGTGCAGTGTCCTTATATACAGGACAAGAGAAGTGGTACTGTGCAGTGTCCATATATACAGGACAGGAGAAGTGGTACTGTGCAGGGTTCATATATACAGGACAGGAGAAGTGGTACTGTGCAGTGTCCGTATATACAGGAGAAGAGAAGTGGTACTGTGCAGTGTCCATATATACAGGAGAAGAGAAGTGGTACTGTGCAGTGTCCATATATACAGGACAGGAGAAGTAGTACTGTGCAGTGTCCATATATACAGGACAGGAGAAGTGGTACTGTGCAGTGTCCATATATACAGGACAGGAGAAGTGGTACTGTGCAGTGTCCATATATACAGGAGAAGAGAAGTGGTACTGTGCAGTGTCCATATATACAGGACAGGAGAAGTGGTACTGTGCAGTGTCCATATATACAGGACAGGAGAAGTGGTACTGTGCAGTGTCCATATATATATACAGGACAGGAGAAGTGGTACTGTGCAGTGTCCATAAATACAGGACAGGAGAAGTGGTACTGTGCAGTGTCCATATATACAGGAGAAGAGAAGTGGTACTGTGCAGTGTCCATATATACAGGACAGGAGAAGTGGTACTGTGCAGTGTCCATATATACAGGACAGGAGAAGTGGTACTGTGCAGTGTCCATATATACAGGACAGGAGAAGTGGTACTGTGCACTGTCCATATATACAGGACAGGAGAAGTGGTACTGTGCAGTGTCCATATATACAGGACAAGAGAAGTGGTACTGTGCAGTGTCCATATATACAGGACAGAAGAAGTGGTACTGTGCAGTGTCCATATATACAGGACAGGAGAAGTAGTACTGTGCAGTGTCCATATATACAGGACAAGAGAAGTGGTACTGTGCAGTGTCCATATATACAGGACAGGAGAAGTGGTACTGTGCAGTGTCCATATATACAGGACAAGAGAAGTGGTACTGTGCAGTGTCCATATATACAGGAGAAGTGGTACTGTGCAGTGTCCATATATACAGGAGAAGTGGTACTGTGCGGTGTCCATATATACAGGACAGGAGAAGTGGTACTGTGCAGTGTCCATATATACAGGACAGGAGAAGTGGTACTGTGCAGTGTCCATATATACAGGACAGGAGAAGTGGTACTGTGCAGTGTCCATATATACAGGACAAGAGAAGTGGTACTGTGCAGTGTCCATATATACAGGACAGGAGAAGTGGTACTGTGCAGTGTCCATATATACAGGAGAAGTGGTACTGTGCAGTGTCCATATATACAGGACAGGAGAAGTGGTACTGTGCAGTGTACATATATACAGGACAAGAGAAGTGGTACTGTGCAGTGTCCATATATACAGGACAGGAGAAGTAGTACTGTGCAGTGTCCATATATACAGGACAAGAGAAGTGGTACTGTGCAGTGTCCATATATACAGGACAGGAGAAGTGGTACTGTGCAGTGTCCATATATACAGGACAAGAGAAGTGGTACTGTGCAGTGTCCATATATACAGGAGAAGTGGTACTGTGCAGTGTCCATATATACAGGAGAAGTGGTACTGTGCGGTGTCCATATATACAGGACAGGAGAAGTGGTACTGTGCAGTGTCCATATATACAGGACAGGAGAAATGGTACTGTGCAGTGTCCATATATACAGGACAGGAGAAGTGGTACTGTGCAGTGTCCATATATACAGGACAGGAGAAGTGGTACTGTGCAGTGTCCATATATACAGGAGAAGTGGTACTGTGCAGTGTCCATATATACAGGACAGGAGAATTGGTACTGTGCAGTGTCCATATATACAGGACAGGAGAATTGGTACTGTGCAGTGTCCATATATACAGGACAGGAGAAGTGGTACTGTGCAGTGTCCATATATACAGGACAGGAGAAGTGGTACTGTGCAGTATCCTATATACAGGACAGGAGAAGTGGTACTGTGCAGTGTCCATATATACAGGACAGGAGAAGTGGTACTGTGCAGTGTCCATATATATATAGGACAGGAGAAGTGGTATTGTGCAGTGTCCATATATACAGGACAGGAGAAGTGGTACTGTGCAGTGTCCATATATACAGGAGAAGAGAAGTGGTACTGTGCAGTGTCCATATATACAGGACAGGAGAAGTGGTACTGTGCACTGTCCATATATACAGGACAGGAGAAGTGGTACTGTGCAGTGTACATATATACAGGACAGGAGAAGTAGTACTGTGCAGTGTCCATATATACAGGACAGGAGAAGTGGTACTGTGCAGTGTCCATATATACAGGACAAGAGAAGTGGTACTGTGCAGTGTCCATATATACAGGACAGAAAAAGTGGTACTGTGCAGTGTCCATATATACAGGAGAAGAGAAGTGGTACTGTGCAGTGTCCATATATATACAGGACAAGAGCAGTGGTACTGTGCAGTATCCATATATACAGGACAGGAGAAGTGGTACTGTGCAGTGTCCATATATACAGGACAGGAGAAGTGGTACTGTGCAGTGTCCATATATACAGGACAAGAGAAGTGGTACTGTGCAGTGTCCATATATACAGGACAGAAGAAGTGGTACTGTGCAGTGTCCATATATACAGGACAGGAGAAGTAGTACTGTGCAGTGTCCATATATACAGGACAAGAGAAGTGGTACTGTGCAGTGTCCATATATACAGGACAGGAGAAGTGGTACTGTGCAGTGTCCATATATACAGGACAAGAGAAGTGGTACTGTGCAGTGTCCATATATACAGGAGAAGTGGTACTGTGCAGTGTCCATATATACAGGAGAAGTGGTACTGTGCGGTGTCCATATATACAGGACAGGAGAAGTGGTACTGTGCAGTGTCCATATATACAGGACAGGAGAAGTGGTACTGTGCAGTGTCCATATATACAGGACAGGAGAAGTGGTACTGTGCAGTGTCCATATATACAGGACAAGAGAAGTGGTACTGTGCAGTGTCCATATATACAGGACAGGAGAAGTGGTACTGTGCAGTGTCCATATATACAGGAGAAGTGGTACTGTGCAGTGTCCATATATACAGGACAGGAGAAGTGGTACTGTGCAGTGTCCTATATACAGGACAGGAGAAGTGGTACTGTGCAGTGTACATATATACAGGACAAGAGAAGTGGTACTGTGCAGTGTCCATATATACAGGACAGGAGAAGTAGTACTGTGCAGTGTCCATATATACAGGACAAGAGAAGTGGTACTGTGCAGTGTCCATATATACAGGACAGGAGAAGTGGTACTGTGCAGTGTCCATATATACAGGACAAGAGAAGTGGTACTGTGCAGTGTCCATATATACAGGAGAAGTGGTACTGTGCAGTGTCCATATATACAGGAGAAGTGGTACTGTGCGGTGTCCATATATACAGGACAGGAGAAGTGGTACTGTGCAGTGTCCATATATACAGGACAGGAGAAATGGTACTGTGCAGTGTCCATATATACAGGACAGGAGAAGTGGTACTGTGCAGTGTCCATATATACAGGACAGGAGAAGTGGTACTGTGCAGTGTCCATATATACAGGAGAAGTGGTACTGTGCAGTGTCCATATATACAGGACAGGAGAATTGGTACTGTGCAGTGTCCATATATACAGGACAGGAGAATTGGTACTGTGCAGTGTCCATATATACAGGACAGGAGAAGTGGTACTGTGCAGTATCCTATATACAGGACAGGAGAAGTGGTACTGTGCAGTGTCCATATATACAGGACAGGAGAAGTGGTACTGTGCAGTGTCCATATATATATAGGACAGGAGAAGTGGTATTGTGCAGTGTCCATATATACAGGACAGGAGAAGTGGTACTGTGCAGTGTCCATATATACAGGAGAAGAGAAGTGGTACTGTGCAGTGTCCATATATACAGGACAGGAGAAGTGGTACTGTGCACTGTCCATATATACAGGACAGGAGAAGTGGTACTGTGCAGTGTACATATATACAGGACAGGAGAAGTAGTACTGTGCAGTGTCCATATATACAGGACAGGAGAAGTGGTACTGTGCAGTGTCCATATATACAGGACAAGAGAAGTGGTACTGTGCAGTGTCCATATATACAGGACAGAAAAAGTGGTACTGTGCAGTGTCCATATATACAGGAGAAGAGAAGTGGTACTGTGCAGTATCCATATATATACAGGACAAGAGCAGTGGTACTGTGCAGTATCCATATATACAGGACAGGAGAAGTGGTACTGTGCAGTGTCCATATATACAGGACAGGAGAAGTGGTACTGTGCAGTGTCCATATATACAGGAGAAGAGAAGTGGTACTGTGCAGTGTCCATATATATACAGGACAAGAGCAGTGGTACTGTGCAGTGTCCATATATACAGGACAGGAGAAGTGGTACTGTGCAGTGTCCATATATACAGGACAGAAAAAGTGGTACTGTGCAGTGTCCATATATACAGGAGAAGAGAAGTGGTACTGTGCAGTGTCCATATATATACAGGACAAGAGAAGTGGTACTGTGCAGTGTCCATATATACAGGACAAGAGAAGTGGTACTGTGCAGTGTCCTATATACAGGACAGGAGAAGTGGTACTGTGCACTGTCCATATATACAGGACAGGAGAAGTGGTACTGTGCAGGGTCCATATATACAGGACAGGAGAAGTGGTACTGTGCATTGTCCATATATACAGGACAGGAGAAGTGGTACTGTGCAGTGTCCATATATACAGGACAGGAGAAGTGGTACTGTGCAGTGTCCTATATACAGGACAGGAGAAGTGGTACTGTGCAGTGTTCATATATACAGGACAAGAGAAGTGGTACTGTGCAGTGTCCTATATACAGGACAAGAGAAGTGGTACTGTGCAGTGTCCATATATACCGGACAGAAGAAGTGGTACTGTGCACTGTCCATATATACAGGACAGGAGAAGTGGTACTGTGCAGTGTCCTATATACAGGACAGGAGAAGTGGTATTGTGCAGGGTCCATATATACAGGATAAGAGAAGTGGTACTGTGCAGTGTCCATATATACAGGGCAGGAGAAGTGGTACTGTGTAGTGTCCATATATACAGGACAAGAGAAGTGGTACTGTGCAGTGTTCATATATACAGGACAGGAGAAGTGGTACTGTGCAGTGTCCTATATACAGGACAGGAGAAGTGGTACTGTGCAGTGTCCATATATACATGGCAGGAGAAGTGGTACTGTGCAGTGTTCATATATACAGGACAGGAGAAGTGGTACTGTGCAGTGTTCATATATACAGGACAGGAGAAGTGGTACTGTGCAGTGTCCTATATACAGGACAGGAGAAGTGGTACTGTGCAGTGTCCATATATACATGGCAGGAGAAGTGGTACTGTGTAGTGTCCATATATACAGGACAAGAGAAGTGGTACTGTGCAGTGTTCATATATACAGGACAGGAGAAGTGGTACTGTGCAGTGTCCATATATACAGGACAGGAGAAGTGGTACTGTAAAGTGTCCATATATACAGGACAGGAGAAGTGGTACTGTAAAGTGTCCATATATACAGGACAGGAGAAGTGGTACTGTGCAGTGTCCATATATACAGGAGAAGAGAAGTGGTACTGTGCAGTGTCTATATATACAGGACAGGAGAAGTGGTACTGTGCAGTGTCTATATATACAGGACAGGAGAAGTGGTACTGTGCAGTGTCCATATATACAGGACAGGAGAAGTGGTACTGTAAAGTGTCCATATATACAGGACAGGAGAAGTGGTACTGTGCAGTGTCCATATATACAGGAGAAGAGAAGTGGTACTGTGCAGTGTCCATATATACAGGACAGGAGAAGTGGTACTGTGCAGTGTCTATATATACAGGACAGGAGAAGTGGTACTGTGCAGTGTCCATATATACAGGACAGGAGAAGTGGTACTGTGCAGTGTCTATATATACAGGACAGAAAAAGTAGTACTGTGCAGTGTCCATATATACAGGACAGGAGAAGTGGTACTGTGCAGTGTCCATATATACAGGACAGGAGAAGTGGTACTGTGCAGTGTCCTATATACAGGACCGGAGAAGTGGTACTGTGCAGTGTCCATATATACAGGAGAAGAGAAATGGTACTGTGCAGTGTCCATATATACAGGAGAAGAGAAGTGGTACTGTGCAGTGTCTATATATACAGAACAGGAGAAGTGGCACTGTGCACTGTCCATATATACAGGAGAAGAGAAGTGGTACTGTGCAGTGTCCATATGTACAGGGCAGGAGAAGTGGTACTGTGCAGTGTCCATATATACAGGACAGGAGAAGTGGTACTGTGCAGTGTCCGTATATACAGGACAGAAAAAGTGGTACTGTGCAGTGTCCATATATACAGGACAGGAGAAGTGGTACTGTGCAGTGTCCATATATACAGGACAGGAGAAGTGGTACTGTGCAGTGTCCTATATACAGGACCGGAGAAGTGGTACTGTGCAGTGTCCATATATACAGGAGAAGAGAAATGGTACTGTGCAGTGTCCATATATACAGGAGAAGAGAAGTGGTACTGTGCAGTGTCTATATATACAGGACAGGAGAAGTGGCACTGTGCACTGTCCATATATACAGGAGAAGAGAAGTGGTACTGTGCAGTGTCCATATGTACAGGGCAGGAGAAGTGGTACTGTGCAGTGTCCATATATACAGGACAGGAGAAGTGGTACTGTGCAGTGTCCGTATATACAGGACAGAAAAAGTGGTACTGTGCAGTGTCCATATATACAGGACAGGAGAAGTGGTACTGTGCAGTGTCCATATATACAGGACAGGAGAAGTGGTACTGTGCAGTGTCCATATATACAGGACAGAAAAAGTGGTACTGTAAAGTGTCCATATATACAGGAGAAGAGAAATGGTACTGTGCAGTGTCCATATATAGGACAGGAGAAGTGGTACTGTGCAGTGTCCATATATACAGGACAGAAAAAGTGGTACTGTAAAGTGTCCATATATACAGGAGAAGAGAAATGGTACTGTGCAGTGTCCATATATACAGGAGAAGAGAAGTGGTACTGTGCAGTGTCTATATATACAGGACAGGAGAAGTGGTACTGTGCAGTGTCCATATATACAGGACAGGAGAAGTGGTACTGTGCAGTGTCCATATGTACAGGGCAGGAGATGTGGTACTGTGCAGTGTCCATATATACAGGACAGGAGAAGTGGTACTGTGCAGTGTCCATATATACAGGACAGGAGAAGTGGTACTGTGCAGTGTCCATATATACAGGACAGGAGAAGTGGTACTGTGCAGTGTCCATATATACAGGATAAGAGAAGTGGTACTGTGCAGTGTCCATATATACAGGACAGGAGAAGTGGTACTGTGCAGTGTCCGTATATACAGGACAGAAGAAGTGGTACTGTGAAGTGTCCATATATACAGGACAGGAGAAGTGGTACTGTGCAGTGTCCATATATACAGGACAGAAGTAGTACTGTGCAGTGTCCATATATACAGGAGAAGAGAAGTGGTACTGTGCAGTGTCCTTATATACAGGACAGGAAAAGTGGTACTGTGCAGGGTCCATATATACAGGGCAGGAGAAGTGGTACTGTGCAGTGTCCATATATACAGGACAAGAGAAGTGGTACTGTGCAGTGTCCATATATACAGGACAAGAGAAGTGGTACTGTGCAGTGTCCATATATACAGGACAAGAGAAGTGGTACTGTGCAGTGTCCTTATATACCGGACAGGAGAAGTGGTACTGTGCAGTGTCTATATATACAGGACAGGAGAAGTGGTACTGTGCAGTGTCCATATATACAGGACAGGAGAAGTGGTACTCTGCAGTGTCCATATATACAGGACAGGAGAAGTGGTACTATGCAGTGTCCATATATACAGGGCAGGAGAAGTGGTACTATGCAGTGTCCATATATACAGGGCAGGAGAAGTGGTACTGTGCAGTGTCCATATATACAGGACAGGAGAAGTGGTACTGTGCAGTGTCCTTATATACCGGACAGGAGAAGTGGTACTGTGCAGTGTCCATATATACAGGACAGGAGAAGTGGTACTGTGCAGTGTCCATATATACAGGACAAGAGAAGTGGTACTGTGCAGTGTATATATATATATGTACACAGGACAGGAGAAGTGGTACTGTGCAGTGTCCTTATATACAGGACAGGAGAAGTGGTACTGTGCAGTGTCCATATATACAGGACAGGAGAAGTGGTACTGTGCAGTGTCCATATATACAGGGCAGGAGAAGTGGTACTGTGCAGTGTCCATATATACAGGACAGGAGAAGTGGTACTGTGCAGTGTCCATATATATAGGACAAGAGAAGTGGTACTGTGCAGTGTCCATATATACAGGACAGGAGAAGTGGTACTGTGTAGTGTCCATATATACAGGAGAAGAGAAGTGGTACTGTGCAGTGTCCTTATATACAGGACAGGAGAAGTGGTACTGTGCAGGGTCCATATATACAGGACAGGAGAAGTGGTACTGTGCAGTGTCCATATATACAGGACAAGAGAAGTAGTACTGTGCAGTGTCCATATATACAGGACAAGAGAAGTGGTACTGTGCAGTGTCCATATATACAGGACAAGAGAAGTGGTACTGTGCAGTGTTCATATATACAGGACAGGAGAAGTGGTACTGTGCAGTGTCCATATATACAGGGCAGGAGAAGTGGTACTGTGCAGTATCCTATATACAGGACAGGAGAAGTGGTACTGTGCAGTGTCCATATATACAGGGCAGGAGAAGTGGTACTGTGCAGTATCCTATATACAGGACAGGAGAAGTGGTACTGTGCAGTGTCCATATATACAGGGCAGGAGAAGTGGTACTGTGCAGTGTCCATATATACAGGACAGGAGAAGTGGTACTGTGCAGTATCCTATATACAGGACAGGAGAAGTGGTACTGTGCAGTGTCCATATATACAGGACAGGAGAAGTGGTACTGTGCAGTGTCCATATATACAGGACAGGAGAAGTGGTACTGTGCATTGTCCATATATACAGGACAGGAGAAGTGGTACTGTGCAGTGTCCATATATACAGGACAGGAGAAGTGGTACTGTGCAGTGTCCTTATATACCGGACAGGAGAAGTGGTACTGTGCAGTGTCCATATATACAGGACAGGAGAAGTGGTACTGTGCAGTGTCCATATATACAGGACAGGAGAAGTGGTACTGTGCAGTGTCCATATATACAGGACAGGAGAAGTGGTACTGTGCAGTGTCCATATATATAGGACAAGAGAAGTGGTACTGTGCAGTGTCCATATATACAGGACAGGAGAAGTGGTACTGTGTAGTGTCCATATATACAGGAGAAGAGAAGTGGTACTGTGCAGTGTCCTTGTATACAGGACAGGAGAAGTGGTACTGTGCAGTGTCCATATATACAGGAGAAGAGAAGTGGTACTGTGCAGTGTCCTTATATACAGGACAGGAGAAGTGGTACTGTGCAGGGTCCATATATACAGGACAGGAGAAGTGGTATTGTGCAGTGTCCATATATACAGGACAAGAGAAGTGGTACTGTGCAGTGTCCATATATACAGGACAAGAGAAGTGGTACTGTGCAGTGTTCATATATACAGGACAAGAGAAGTGGTACTGTGCAGTGTCCATATATACAGGACAGGAGAAGTGGTACTGTGCAGTGTCCATATATACAGGACAGGAGAAGTGGTACTATGCAGTGTCCATATATACAGGGCAGGAGAAGTGGTACTGTGCAGTGTCCATATATACAGGACAGGAGAAGTGGTACTGTGCAGTGTCCATATATATAGGACAAGAGAAGTGGTACTGTGCAGTGTCCATATATACAGGACAGGAGAAGTGGTACTGTGTAGTGTCCATATATACAGGAGAAGAGAAGTGGTACTGTGCAGTGTCCTTGTATACAGGACAGGAGAAGTGGTACTGTGCAGTGTCCATATATACAGGACAGGAGAAGTGGTACTGTGTAATGTCCATATATACAGGAGAAGAGAAGTGGTACTGTGCAGTGTCCTTATATACAGGACAGGAGAAGTGGTACTGTGCAGTGTCCATATATACAGGACAGGAGAAGTGGTACAGTGCAGTGTCCATATATACAGGACAGAAGAAGTGGTACTGTGCAGTGTCCATATATACAGGACAAGAGAAGTGGTACTGTGCAGTGTCCATATATACAGGAGAAGAGAAGTGGTACTGTGCAGTGTACATATATACAGGACAGGAGAAGTGGTACTGTGCAGTGTCCATATATACAGGACAGGAGAAGTGGTACTGTGCAGTGTCCATATATACAGGACAGGAGAAGTGGTACTGTGCAGTGTCCATATATACAGGGCAGGAGAAGTGGTACTGTGCAGTGTCCATATATACAGGACAGGAGAAGTGGTACTGTGCAGTGTCCATATATACAGGACAGGAGAAGTGGTACAGTGCAGTGTCCATATATACAGGACAGAAGAAGTGGTACTGTGCAGTGTCCATATATACAGGAGAAGAGAAGTGGTACTGTGCAGTGTCCATATATACAGGACAAGAGAAGTGGTACTGTGCAGTGTCCATATATACAGGACAAGAGGAGTGGTACTGTGCAGTGTCCATATATACAGGACAAGAGAAGTGGTACTGTGCAGTGTCCTTATATACCGGACAGGAGAAGTGGTACTGTGCAGTGTCTATATATACAGGACAGGAGAAGTGGTACTGTGCAGTGTCCATATATACAGGACAGGAGAAGTGGTACTCTGCAGTGTCCATATATACAGGACAGGAGAAGTGGTACTGTGCAGTGTCCATATATACAAGACAGGAGAAGTGGTACTGTGCAGTGTCTATATATATACAGGAGAAGTGGTACTGTGCAGTGTCCATATATACAGGAGAGGAGAAGTGGTACTGTGCAGGGTCCATATATACTGGACAGGAGAAGTGGTACTGTGCAGTGTCCATATATACAGGACAGGAGAAGTGGTACTGTGCAGTGTCCATATATACAGGACAGGAGAAGTGGTACTCTGCAGTGTCCATATATAGAAGACAGGAGAAGTGGTAATGTGCAGTGTCCTTATATACAGGAGAAGTGGTACTGTGCAGTGTCCATATATACAGAACAGGAGAAGTGGTACTGTGCAGTGTCCATATATACAGAACAGGAGAAGTGGTACTGTGCAGTGTCAGTATATACAGGACAGGAGAAGTGGTACTGTGCAGTGTCCATATATACAGGACAGGAGAAGTGGTACTGTGCAGTGTCCATATATACAGAACAGGAGAAGTGGTACTGTGCAGTGTCCATATATACAGAACAGGAGAAGTGGTACTGTGCAGTGTCAGTATATACAGGACAGGAGAAGTGGTACTGTGCAGTGTCCATATATACAGGACAGAAGAAGTGGTACTGTGCAGTGTCCATATATACAGGACAGGAGAAGTGGTACTGTGCAGTGTCCATATATACAGAACAGGAGAAGTGGTACTGTGCAGTGTCCATATATACAGAACAGGAGAAGTGGTACTGTGCAGTGTCAGTATATACAGGACAGGAGAAGTGGTACTGTGCAGTGTCCATATATACAGGACAGGAGAAGTGGTACTGTGCAGTGTCCATATATACAGGAGAAGAGAAGTGGTACTGTGCAGTGTCCATATATACAGGACAGGAGAAGTGGTACTGTGCACTGTCCATATATACAGGACAGGAGAAGTAGTACTGTGCAGTGTCCATATATATATAGGACAGGAGAAGTGGTATTGTGCAGTGTCCATATATACAGGACAGGAGAAGTGGTACTGTGCAGTGTCCATATATACAGGAGAAGAGAAGTGGTACTGTGCAGTGTCCATATATACAGGACAGGAGAAGTGGTACTGTGCAGTGTCCATATATACAGGACAGGAGAAGTAGTACTGTGCAGTGTCCATATATACAGGATAGGAGAAGTGGTACTGTGCAGTGTCCATATATACAGGACAAGAGAAGTGGTACTGTGCAGTGTCCATATATACAGGACAGAAAAAGTGGTACTGTGCAGTGTCCATATATACAGGACAGGAGAAGTGGTACTGTGCAGTGTCCATATATACAGGACAGGAGAAGTGGTACTGTGCAGTGTCCATATATACAGGACAGGAGAAGTGGTACTGTGCAGTGTCCATATATACAGGAGAAGAGAAGTGGTACTGTGCAGTGTCCATATATATACAGGACAAGAGCTGTGGTACTGTGCAGTGTCCATATATACAGAACAGGAGAAGTGGTACTGTGCAGTGTCAGTATATACAGGACAGGAGAAGTGGTACTGTGCAGTGTCCATATATACAGGACAGAAGAAGTGGTACTGTGCAGTGTCCATATATACAGGACAGGAGAAGTGGTACTGTGCAGTGTCCATATATACAGAACAGGAGAAGTGGTACTGTGCAGTGTCCATATATACAGAACAGGAGAAGTGGTACTGTGCAGTGTCAGTATATACAGGACAGGAGAAGTGGTACTGTGCAGTGTCCATATATACAGGACAGGAGAAGTGGTACTGTGCAGTGTCCATATATATATAGGACAGGAGAAGTGGTATTGTGCAGTGTCCATATATACAGGACAGGAGAAGTGGTACTGTGCAGTGTCCATATATACAGGAGAAGAGAAGTGGTACTGTGCAGTGTCCATATATACAGGACAGGAGAAGTGGTACTGTGCACTGTCCATATATACAGGACAGGAGAAGTAGTACTGTGCAGTGTCCATATATATATAGGACAGGAGAAGTGGTATTGTGCAGTGTCCATATATACAGGACAGGAGAAGTGGTACTGTGCAGTGTCCATATATACAGGAGAAGAGAAGTGGTACTGTGCAGTGTCCATATATACAGGACAGGAGAAGTGGTACTGTGCAGTGTCCATATATACAGGACAGGAGAAGTAGTACTGTGCAGTGTCCATATATACAGGACAGGAGAAGTGGTACTGTGCAGTGTCCATATATACAGGACAAGAGAAGTGGTACTGTGCAGTGTCCATATATACAGGACAGAAAAAGTGGTACTGTGCAGTGTCCATATATACAGGAGAAGAGAAGTGGTACTGTGCAGTGTCCATATATACAGGAGAAGTGGTACTGTGCAGTGTCCATATATACAGGAGAAGAGAAGTGGTACTGTGCAGTGTCCATATATATACAGGACAAGAGCAGTGGTACTGTGCAGTGTCCATATATACAGGACAGGAGAAGTGGTACTGTGCAGTGTCCATATATACAGGACAGAAAAAGTGGTACTGTGCAGTGTCCATATATACAGGAGAAGAGAAGTGGTACTGTGCAGTGTCCATATATATACAGGACAAGAGAAGTGGTACTGTGCAGTGTCCATATATACAGGACAAGAGAAGTGGTACTGTGCAGTGTCCATATATACAGGACAGGAGAAGTGGTACTGTGCACTGTCCATATATACAGGACAGGAGAAGTGGTACTGTGCAGGGTCCATATATACAGGACAGGAGAAGTGGTACTGTGCATTGTCCATATATACAGGACAGGAGAAGTGGTACTGTGCAGTGTCCATATATACAGGACAGGAGAAGTGGTACTGTGCAGTGTCCTATATACAGGACAGGAGAAGTGGTACTGTGCAGTGTTCATATATACAGGACAAGAGAAGTGGTACTGTGCAGTGTCCTATATACAGGACAAGAGAAGTGGTACTGTGCAGTGTCCATATATACCGGACAGAAGAAGTGGTACTGTGCACTGTCCATATATACAGGACAGGAGAAGTGGTACTGTGCAGTGTCCTATATACAGGACAGGAGAAGTGGTATTGTGCAGGGTCCATATATACAGGATAAGAGAAGTGGTACTGTGCAGTGTCCATATATACAGGGCAGGAGAAGTGGTACTGTGTAGTGTCCATATATACAGGACAAGAGAAGTGGTACTGTGCAGTGTTCATATATACAGGACAGGAGAAGTGGTACTGTGCAGTGTCCTATATACAGGACAGGAGAAGTGGTACTGTGCAGTGTCCATATATACAGGGCAGGAGAAGTGGTACTGTGTAGTGTCCATATATACAGGACAAGAGAAGTGGTACTGTGCAGTGTCCATATATACAGGGCAGGAGAAGTGGTACTGTGTAGTGTCCATATATACAGGACAGGAGAAGTGGTACTGTAAAGTGTCCATATATACAGGACAGGAGAAGTGGTACTGTAAAGTGTCCATATATACAGGACAGGAGAAGTGGTACTGTGCAGTGTCCATATATACAGGACAGGAGAAGTGGTACTGTGCAGTGTCCATATATACAGGACAGGAGAAGTGGTACTGTAAAGTGTCCATATATACAGGACAGGAGAAGTGGTACTGTGCAGTGTCCATATATACAGGACAGGAGAAGTGGTACTGTGCAGTGTCTATATATACAGGACAGGAGAAGTGGTACTGTGCAGTGTCCATATATACAGGACAGGAGAAGTGGTACTGTAAAGTGTCCATATATACAGGACAGGAGAAGTGGTACTGTGCAGTGTCCATATATACAGGAGAAGAGAAGTGGTACTGTGCAGTGTCCATATATACAGGAGAAGAGAAGTGGTACTGTGCAGTGTCCATATATACAGGACAAGAGAAGTGGTACTGTGCAGTGTCCATATATACAGGAGAAGAGAAGTGGTACTGTGCAGTGTCCATATATACAGGACAGGAGAAGTGGTACTGTGCAGTGTCCATATATACAGGACAAGAGAAGTGGTACTGTGCAGTGTCCATATATACAGGAGAAGAGAAGTGGTACTGTGCAGTGTCCATATATACAGGACAGGAGAAGTGGTACTGTGCAGTGTATATATATACACAGGACAGGAGAAGTGGTACTGTGCAGTGCCCATATATACAGGACAGGAGAAGTGGTACTGTGCAGTGTCCATATATACAGGACAGGAGAAGTGGTACTGTGCAGTGCCCATATATACAGGACAGGAGAAGTGGTACTGTGCAGTGTCCATATATACAGGACAGGAGAAGTGGTACTATGCAGTCTCCATATATACAGGACAGGAGAAGTGGTACTGTGCAGTGTCCGTATATACAGGACAGGAGAAGTGGTACTGTGCAGTATCCATATATACAGGACAGGAGAAGTGGTACTGTGCAGTGTCCGTATATACAGGACAGGAGAAGTGGTACTGTGCAGTGTCCATATATACAGGAGAAGAGAAGTGGTACTGTGCAGTGTCCTTATAGACAGGACAAGAGAAGTGGTACTGTGCAGTGTCCATATATACAGGACAGGAGAAGTGGTACTGTGCAGTGTCCATATATACAGGAGAAGAGAAGTGGTACTGTGCAGTGTCCATATATACAGGACAGGAGAAGTGGTACTGTGCAGTGTCCATATATACAGGACAGGAGAAGTGGTACTGTGCAGTGTCCATATATACAGGACAGGAGAAGTGGTACTGTGCAGTGTCCATATATACAGGACAGGAGAAGTGGTACTGTGCAGTGTCCATATATACAGGACAGGAGAAGTGGTACTGTGCAGTGTCCGTATATACAGGAGAAGAGAAGTGGTACTGTGCAGTGTCGTGTCCATATATACAGGACAGGAGAAGTGGTACTGTGCAGTGTCCATATATATATACAGGACAGGAGAAGTGGTACTGTGCAGTGTCCATATATACAGGACAGGAGAAGTGGTACTGTGCAGTGTCCATATATACAGGACAGGAGAAGTGGTACTGTGCAGTGTCCATATATACAGGACAGGAGAAGTGGTACTGTGCAGTGTCCATATATATATACAGGACAGGAGAAGTGGTACTGTGCAGTGTCCATATATATATACAGGACAAGAGAAGTGGTACTGTGCAGTGTCCATATATACAGGACAGGAGAAGTGGTACTGTGCAGTGTCCATATATACAGGACAAGAGAAGTGGTACTGTGCAGTGTCCATATATACAGGAGAAGTGGTACTGTGCAGTGTCCATATATACAGGAGAAGTGGTACTGTGCGGTGTCCATATATACAGGACAGGAGAAGTGGTACTGTGCAGTGTCCATATATACAGGACAGGAGAAGAGGTACTGTGCAGTGTCCATATATACAGGACAGGGGAAGTGGTACTGTGCAGTGTCCATATATACAGGACAGGAGAAGTGGTACTGTGCAGTGTCCTTATATACAGGACAAGAGAAGTGGTACTGTGCAGTGTCCATATATACAGGACAGGAGAAGTGGTACTGTGCAGGGTTCATATATACAGGACAGGAGAAGTGGTACTGTGCAGTGTCCATATATACAGGACAAGAGAAGTGGTACTGTGCAGTGTCCATATATACAGGACAGGAGAAGTGGTACTGTGCAGTGTCCGTATATACAGGACAAGAGAAGTGGTACTGTGCAGTGTCCATATATACAGGACAGGAGAAGTAGTACTGTGCAGTGTCCATATATACAGGACAGGAGAAGTGGTACTGTGCAGTGTCCATATATACAGGACAGGAGAAGTGGTACTGTGCAGTGTCCATATATACAGTAGAAGAGAAGTGGTACTGTGCAGTGTCCATATATACAGGACAGGAGAAGTGGTACTGTGCAGTGTCCATATATACAGGAGAAGAGAAGTGGTACTGTGCAGTGTCCATATATACAGTACAGGAGAAGTGGTACTGTGCAGTGTCCATATACACAGGACAGGAGAAGTGGTACTGTGCAGTGTCCATATATACAGTACAGGAGAAGTGGTACTGTGCAGTGTCCATATATACAGGACAGGAGAAGTGGTACTGTGCAGTGTCCATATATACAGGACAGGAGAAGTGGTACTGTGCAGTGTCCATATATACAGGACAGGAGAAGTGGTACTGTGCAGTGTCCATATATACAGGACAGGAGAAGTGGTACTGTGCAGTGTCCATATATACAGGACAAGAGAAGTGGTACTGTGCAGTGTCCATATATACAGGACAGGAGAAGTGGTACTGTGCAGTGTCCATATATACAGGACAGGAGAAGTGGTACTGTGCAGGGTTCATATATACAGGACAGGAGAAGTGGTACTGTGCAGTGTCCATATATACAGGACAGGGGAAGTGGTACTGTGCAGTGTCCATATATACAGGACAGGAGAAGTGGTACTGTGCAGGGTTCATATATACAGGACAGGAGAAGTAGTACTGTGCAGTGTCCTTATATACAGGACAAGAGAAGTGGTACTGTGCAGTGTCCATATATACAGGACAGGAGAAGTGGTACTGTGCAGGGTTCATATATACAGGACAGGAGAAGTGGTACTGTGCAGTGTCCATATATACAGGACAAGAGAAGTGGTACTGTGCAGTGTCCTATATACGGGACAGGAGAAGTGGTACTGTGCAGTGTCCATATATACAGGACAGGAGAAGTGGTACTGTGCAGTGTCCGTATATACAGGAGAAGAGAAGTGGTACTGTGCAGTGTCCATATATACAGGAGAAGAGAAGTGGTACTGTGCAGTGTCCATATATACAGGACAGGAGAAGTAGTACTGTGCAGTGTCCATATATACAGGACAGGAGAAGTGGTACTGTGCAGTGTCCATATATACAGGACAGGAGAAGTGGTACTGTGCAGTGTCCATATATACAGGAGAAGAGAAGTGGTACTGTGCAGTGTCCATATATACAGGACAGGAGAAGTGGTACTGTGCACTGTCCATATATACAGGACAGAAGAAGTGGTACTGTGCAGTGTCCATATATACAGGACAGGAGAAGTAGTACTGTGCAGTGTCCATATATACAGGACAAGAGAAGTGGTACTGTGCAGTGTCCATATATACAGGACAGGAGAAGTGGTACTGTGCAGTGTCCATATATACAGGACAAGAGAAGTGGTACTGTGCAGTGTCCATATATACAGGAGAAGTGGTACTGTGCAGTGTCCATATATACAGGAGAAGTGGTACTGTGCGGTGTCCATATATACAGGACAGGAGAAGTGGTACTGTGCAGTGTCCATATATACAGGACAGGAGAAGTGGTACTGTGCAGTGTCCATATATACAGGACAGGAGAAGTGGTACTGTGCAGTGTCCATATATACAGGACAGGAGAAGTGGTACTGTGCAGTGTCCATATATACAGGACAGGAGAAGTGGTACTGTGCAGTGTCCATATATACAGGACAAGAGAAGTGGTACTGTGCAGTGTCCATATATACAGGACAGGAGAAGTGGTACTGTGCAGTGTCCATATATACAGGACAAGAGAAGTGGTACTGTGCAGTGTCCATATATACAGGACAGGAGAAGTGGTACTGTGCAGTGTCCATATATACAGGACAGGAGAAGTGGAACTGTGCAGTGTCCATATATACAGGACAGGAGAAGTGGTACTGTGCAGTGTCCATATATACAGGACAGGAGAAGTGGTACTGTGCAGTGTCCATATATACAGGACAGGAGAAGTGGAACTGTGCAGTGTCCATATATACAGGACAGGAGAAGTGGTACTGTGCAGTGTCCATATATACAGGAGAAGTGGTACTGTGCGGTGTCCATATATACAGGACAGGAGAAGTGGTACTGTGCAGTGTCCATATATACAGGAGAAGTGGTACTGTGCAGTGTCCATATATACAGGAGAAGTGGTACTGTGCAGTGTCCATATATACAGGACAGGAGAAGTGGTACTGTACAGTGTCCATATATACAGGACAGGAGAAGTGGTACTGTGCAGTGTCCTTATATACAGGACAAGAGAAGTGGTACTGTGCAGTGTCCATATATACAGGACAGGAGAAGTGGTACTGTGCAGGGTTCATATATACAGGACAGGAGAAGTGGTACTGTGCAGTGTCCATATATACAGGACAGGGGAAGTGGTACTGTGCAGTGTCCATATATACAGGACAGGAGAAGTGGTACTGTGCAGTGTCCTTATATACAGGACAAGAGAAGTGGTACTGTGCAGTGTCCATATATACAGGACAGGAGAAGTGGTACTGTGCAGGGTTCATATATACAGGACAGGAGAAGTGGTACTGTGCAGTGTCCGTATATACAGGAGAAGAGAAGTGGTACTGTGCAGTGTCCATATATACAGGAGAAGAGAAGTGGTACTGTGCAGTGTCCATATATACAGGACAGGAGAAGTAGTACTGTGCAGTGTCCATATATACAGGACAGGAGAAGTGGTACTGTGCAGTGTCCATATATACAGGACAGGAGAAGTGGTACTGTGCAGTGTCCATATATACAGGAGAAGAGAAGTGGTACTGTGCAGTGTCCATATATACAGGACAGGAGAAGTGGTACTGTGCAGTGTCCATATATACAGGACAGGAGAAGTGGTACTGTGCAGTGTCCATATATATATACAGGACAGGAGAAGTGGTACTGTGCAGTGTCCATAAATACAGGACAGGAGAAGTGGTACTGTGCAGTGTCCATATATACAGGAGAAGAGAAGTGGTACTGTGCAGTGTCCATATATACAGGACAGGAGAAGTGGTACTGTGCAGTGTCCATATATACAGGACAGGAGAAGTAGTACTGTGCAGTGTCCATATATACAGGACAAGAGAAGTGGTACTGTGCAGTGTCCATATATACAGGACAGGAGAAGTGGTACTGTGCAGTGTCCATATATACAGGACAAGAGAAGTGGTACTGTGCAGTGTCCATATATACAGGAGAAGTGGTACTGTGCAGTGTCCATATATACAGGAGAAGTGGTACTGTGCGGTGTCCATATATACAGGACAGGAGAAGTGGTACTGTGCAGTGTCCATATATACAGGACAGGAGAAGTGGTACTGTGCAGTATCCTATATACAGGACAGGAGAAGTGGTACTGTGCAGTGTCCATATATACAGGACAGGAGAAGTGGTACTGTGCAGTGTCCATATATACAGGACAGGAGAAGTGGTACTGTGCAGTGTCCATATATACAGGACAGGAGAAGTGGTACTGTGCAGTGTCCATATATACAGGACAAGAGAAGTGGTACTGTGCAGTGTCCATATATACAGGACAGGAGAAGTGGTACTGTGCAGTGTCCATATATACAGGACAGGAGAAGTGGTACTGTGCAGTGTCCATATATACAGGACAGGAGAAGTGGTACTGTGCAGTGTCCATATATACAGGACAAGAGAAGTGGTACTGTGCAGTGTCCATATATACAGGACAGGAGAAGTGGTACTGTGCAGTGTCCATATATACAGGACAGGAGAAGTGGAACTGTGCAGTGTCCATATATACAGGACAGGAGAAGTGGTACTGTGCAGTGTCCATATATACAGGACAGGAGAAGTGGTACTGTGCAGTGTCCATATATACAGGACAGGAGAAGTGGAACTGTGCAGTGTCCA
Source organism: Leptodactylus fuscus (assembly GCF_031893055.1). Taxonomy (NCBI): domain Eukaryota; kingdom Metazoa; phylum Chordata; class Amphibia; order Anura; family Leptodactylidae; genus Leptodactylus; species Leptodactylus fuscus. Next base: position 150,253,847 of record NC_134271.1, read on the forward strand.
TATATACAGGACAGGAGAAGTGGTACTGTGCAGTGTCCATATATACAGGAGAAGTGGTACTGTGCGGTGTCCATATATACAGGACAGGAGAAGTGGTACTGTGCAGTGTCCATATATACAGGAGAAGTGGTACTGTGCAGTGTCCATATATACAGGAGAAGTGGTACTGTGCAGTGTCCATATATACAGGACAGGAGAAGTGGTACTGTGCAGTGTCCATATATACAGGACAGGAGAAGTGGTACTGTGCAGGGTTCATATATACAGGACAGGAGAAGTGGTACTGTGCAGTGTCCATATATACAGGACAGGGGAAGTGGTACTGTGCAGTGTCCATATATACAGGACAGGAGAAGTGGTACTGTGCAGTGTCCTTATATACAGGACAAGAGAAGTGGTACTGTGCAGTGTCCATATATACAGGACAGGAGAAGTGGTACTGTGCAGGGTTCATATATACAGGACAGGAGAAGTGGTACTGTGCAGTGTCCGTATATACAGGAGAAGAGAAGTGGTACTGTGCAGTGTCCATATATACAGGAGAAGAGAAGTGGTACTGTGCAGTGTCCATATATACAGGACAGGAGAAGTAGTACTGTGCAGTGTCCATATATACAGGACAGGAGAAGTGGTACTGTGCAGTGTCCATATATACAGGACAGGAGAAGTGGTACTGTGCAGTGTCCATATATACAGGAGAAGAGAAGTGGTACTGTGCAGTGTCCATATATACAGGACAGGAGAAGTGGTACTGTGCAGTGTCCATATATACAGGACAGGAGAAGTGGTACTGTGCAGTGTCCATATATATATACAGGACAGGAGAAGTGGTACTGTGCAGTGTCCATAAATACAGGACAGGAGAAGTGGTACTGTGCAGTGTCCATATATACAGGAGAAGAGAAGTGGTACTGTGCAGTGTCCATATATACAGGACAGGAGAAGTGGTACTGTGCAGTGTCCATATATACAGGACAGGAGAAGTGGTACTGTGCAGTGTCCATATATACAGGACAGGAGAAGTGGTACTGTGCGGTGTCCATATATACAGGACAAGAGAAGTGGTACTGTGCACTGTCCATATATACAGGACAGGAGAAGTGGTACTGTGCAGTGTCCATATATACAGGACAGGAGAAGTGGTACTGTGCAGTGTCCATATATACAGGACAGGAGAAGTGGTACTGTGCAGTGTCCATATATACAGGACAGGAGAAGTGGTACTGTGCAGTGTCCATATATACAGGACAGGAGAAGTAGTACTGTGCAGTGTCCATATATACAGGACAGGAGAAGTGGTACTGTGCAGTGTCCATATATACAGGACAGGAGAAGTGGTACTGTGCACTGTCCATATATACAGGACAGGAGAAGTGGTACTGTGCACTGTCCATATATACAGGACAGGAGAAGTGGTACTGTGCACTGTCCATATATACAGGACAGGAGAAGTGGTACTGTGCAGTGTCCATATATACAGGACAAGAGAAGTGGTACTGTGCAGTGTCCATATATACAGGACAGAAGAAGTGGTACTGTGCAGTGTCCATATATACAGGACAGGAGAAGTAGTACTGTGCAGTGTCCATATATACAGGACAAGAGAAGTGGTACTGTGCAGTGTCCATATATACAGGACAGGAGAAGTGGTACTGTGCAGTGTCCATATATACAGGACAAGAGAAGTGGTACTGTGCAGTGTCCATATATACAGGAGAAGTGGTACTGTGCAGTGTCCATATATACAGGAGAAGTGGTACTGTGCGGTGTCCATATATACAGGACAGGAGAAGTGGTACTGTGCAGTGTCCATATATACAGGACAGGAGAAGTGGTACTGTGCAGTGTCCATATATACAGGACAGGAGAAGTGGTACTGTGCAGTGTCCATATATACAGGACAAGAGAAGTGGTACTGTGCAGTGTCCATATATACAGGACAGGAGAAGTGGTACTGTGCAGTGTCCATATATACAGGAGAAGTGGTACTGTGCAGTGTCCATATATACAGGACAGGAGAAGTGGTACTGTGCAGTGTACATATATACAGGACAAGAGAAGTGGTACTGTGCAGTGTCCATATATACAGGACAGGAGAAGTAGTACTGTGCAGTGTCCATATATACAGGACAAGAGAAGTGGTACTGTGCAGTGTCCATATATACAGGACAGGAGAAGTGGTACTGTGCAGTGTCCATATATACAGGACAAGAGAAGTGGTACTGTGCAGTGTCCATATATACAGGAGAAGTGGTACTGTGCAGTGTCCATATATACAGGAGAAGTGGTACTGTGCGGTGTCCATATATACAGGACAGGAGAAGTGGTACTGTGCAGTGTCCATATATACAGGACAGGAGAAGTGGTACTGTGCAGTGTCCATATATACAGGACAGGAGAAATGGTACTGTGCAGTGTCCATATATACAGGACAGGAGAAGTGGTACTGTGCAGTGTCCATATATACAGGACAGGAGAAGTGGTACTGTGCAGTGTCCATATATACAGGAGAAGTGGTACTGTGCAGTGTCCATATATACAGGACAGGAGAATTGGTACTGTGCAGTGTCCATATATACAGGAGAAGTGGTACTGTGCAGTGTCCATATATACAGGACAGGAGAAGTGGTACTGTGCAGTGTCCATATATACAGGACAGGAGAAGTGGTACTGTGCAGTATCCTATATACAGGACAGGAGAAGTGGTACTGTGCAGTGTCCATATATACAGGACAGGAGAAGTGGTACTGTGCAGTGTCCATATATATATAGGACAGGAGAAGTGGTATTGTGCAGTGTCCATATATACAGGACAGGAGAAGTGGTACTGTGCAGTGTCCATATATACAGGAGAAGAGAAGTGGTACTGTGCAGTGTCCATATATACAGGACAGGAGAAGTGGTACTGTGCACTGTCCATATATACAGGACAGGAGAAGTGGTACTGTGCAGTGTACATATATACAGGACAGGAGAAGTAGTACTGTGCAGTGTCCATATATACAGGACAGGAGAAGTGGTACTGTGCAGTGTCCATATATACAGGACAAGAGAAGTGGTACTGTGCAGTGTCCATATATACAGGACAGAAAAAGTGGTACTGTGCAGTGTCCATATATACAGGAGAAGAGAAGTGGTACTGTGCAGTGTCCATATATATACAGGACAAGAGCAGTGGTACTGTGCAGTATCCATATATACAGGACAGGAGAAGTGGTACTGTGCAGTGTCCATATATACAGGACAGGAGAAGTGGTACTGTGCAGTGTCCATATATACAGGACAAGAGAAGTGGTACTGTGCAGTGTCCATATATACAGGACAGAAGAAGTGGTACTGTGCAGTGTCCATATATACAGGACAGGAGAAGTAGTACTGTGCAGTGTCCATATATACAGGACAAGAGAAGTGGTACTGTGCAGTGTCCATATATACAGGACAGGAGAAGTGGTACTGTGCAGTGTCCATATATACAGGACAAGAGAAGTGGTACTGTGCAGTGTCCATATATACAGGAGAAGTGGTACTGTGCAGTGTCCATATATACAGGAGAAGTGGTACTGTGCGGTGTCCATATATACAGGACAGGAGAAGTGGTACTGTGCAGTGTCCATATATACAGGACAGGAGAAGTGGTACTGTGCAGTGTCCATATATACAGGACAGGAGAAGTGGTACTGTGCAGTGTCCATATATACAGGACAAGAGAAGTGGTACTGTGCAGTGTCCATATATACAGGACAGGAGAAGTGGTACTGTGCAGTGTCCATATATACAGGAGAAGTGGTACTGTGCAGTGTCCATATATACAGGACAGGAGAAGTGGTACTGTGCAGTGTACATATATACAGGACAAGAGAAGTGGTACTGTGCAGTGTCCATATATACAGGACAGGAGAAGTAGTACTGTGCAGTGTCCATATATACAGGACAAGAGAAGTGGTACTGTGCAGTGTCCATATATACAGGACAGGAGAAGTGGTACTGTGCAGTGTCCATATATACAGGACAAGAGAAGTGGTACTGTGCAGTGTCCATATATACAGGAGAAGTGGTACTGTGCAGTGTCCATATATACAGGAGAAGTGGTACTGTGCGGTGTCCATATATACAGGACAGGAGAAGTGGTACTGTGCAGTGTCCATATATACAGGACAGGAGAAATGGTACTGTGCAGTGTCCATATATACAGGACAGGAGAAGTGGTACTGTGCAGTGTCCATATATACAGGACAGGAGAAGTGGTACTGTGCAGTGTCCATATATACAGGAGAAGTGGTACTGTGCAGTGTCCATATATACAGGACAGGAGAATTGGTACTGTGCAGTGTCCATATATACAGGACAGGAGAATTGGTACTGTGCAGTGTCCATATATACAGGACAGGAGAAGTGGTACTGTGCAGTATCCTATATACAGGACAGGAGAAGTGGTACTGTGCAGTGTCCATATATACAGGACAGGAGAAGTGGTACTGTGCAGTGTCCATATATATATAGGACAGGAGAAGTGGTATTGTGCAGTGTCCATATATACAGGACAGGAGAAGTGGTACTGTGCAGTGTCCATATATACAGGAGAAGAGAAGTGGTACTGTGCAGTGTCCATATATACAGGACAGGAGAAGTGGTACTGTGCACTGTCCATATATACAGGACAGGAGAAGTGGTACTGTGCAGTGTACATATATACAGGACAGGAGAAGTAGTACTGTGCAGTGTCCATATATACAGGACAGGAGAAGTGGTACTGTGCAGTGTCCATATATACAGGACAAGAGAAGTGGTACTGTGCAGTGTCCATATATACAGGACAGAAAAAGTGGTACTGTGCAGTGTCCATATATACAGGAGAAGAGAAGTGGTACTGTGCAGTGTCCATATATATACAGGACAAGAGCAGTGGTACTGTGCAGTATCCATATATACAGGACAGGAGAAGTGGTACTGTGCAGTGTCCATATATACAGGACAGGAGAAGTGGTACTGTGCAGTGTCCATATATACAGGAGAAGAGAAGTGGTACTGTGCAGTGTCCATATATATACAGGACAAGAGCAGTGGTACTGTGCAGTGTCCATATATACAGGACAGGAGAAGTGGTACTGTGCAGTGTCCATATATACAGGACAGAAAAAGTGGTACTGTGCAGTGTCCATATATACAGGAGAAGAGAAGTGGTACTGTGCAGTGTCCATATATATACAGGACAAGAGAAGTGGTACTGTGCAGTGTCCATATATACAGGACAAGAGAAGTGGTACTGTGCAGTGTCCTATATACAGGACAGGAGAAGTGGTACTGTGCACTGTCCATATATACAGGACAGGAGAAGTGGTACTGTGCAGGGTCCATATATACAGGACAGGAGAAGTGGTACTGTGCATTGTCCATATATACAGGACAGGAGAAGTGGTACTGTGCAGTGTCCATATATACAGGACAGGAGAAGTGGTACTGTGCAGTGTCCTATATACAGGACAGGAGAAGTGGTACTGTGCAGTGTTCATATATACAGGACAAGAGAAGTGGTACTGTGCAGTGTCCTATATACAGGACAAGAGAAGTGGTACTGTGCAGTGTCCATATATACCGGACAGAAGAAGTGGTACTGTGCACTGTCCATATATACAGGACAGGAGAAGTGGTACTGTGCAGTGTCCTATATACAGGACAGGAGAAGTGGTATTGTGCAGGGTCCATATATACAGGATAAGAGAAGTGGTACTGTGCAGTGTCCATATATACAGGGCAGGAGAAGTGGTACTGTGTAGTGTCCATATATACAGGACAAGAGAAGTGGTACTGTGCAGTGTTCATATATACAGGACAGGAGAAGTGGTACTGTGCAGTGTCCTATATACAGGACAGGAGAAGTGGTACTGTGCAGTGTCCATATATACAGGGCAGGAGAAGTGGTACTGTGTAGTGTCCATATATACAGGACAAGAGAAGTGGTACTGTGCAGTGTTCATATATACAGGACAGGAGAAGTGGTACTGTGCAGTGTCCATATATACAGGACAGGAGAAGTGGTACTGTGCAGTATCCTATATACAGGACAGGAGAAGTGGTACTGTGCAGTGTCCATATATACAGGACAGGAGAAGTGGTACTGTAAAGTGTCCATATATACAGGACAGGAGAAGTGGTACTGTGCAGTGTCCATATATACAGGAGAAGAGAAGTGGTACTGTGCAGTGTCTATATATACAGGACAGGAGAAGTGGTACTGTGCAGTGTCTATATATACAGGACAGGAGAAGTGGTACTGTGCAGTGTCCATATATACAGGACAGGAGAAGTGGTACTGTAAAGTGTCCATATATACAGGACAGGAGAAGTGGTACTGTGCAGTGTCCATATATACAGGAGAAGAGAAGTGGTACTGTGCAGTGTCCATATATACAGGACAGGAGAAGTGGTACTGTGCAGTGTCTATATATACAGGACAGGAGAAGTGGTACTGTGCAGTGTCCATATATACAGGACAGGAGAAGTGGTACTGTGCAGTGTCTATATATACAGGACAGAAAAAGTAGTACTGTGCAGTGTCCATATATACAGGACAGGAGAAGTGGTACTGTGCAGTGTCCATATATACAGGACAGGAGAAGTGGTACTGTGCAGTGTCCTATATACAGGACCGGAGAAGTGGTACTGTGCAGTGTCCATATATACAGGAGAAGAGAAATGGTACTGTGCAGTGTCCATATATACAGGAGAAGAGAAGTGGTACTGTGCAGTGTCTATATATACAGGACAGGAGAAGTGGCACTGTGCACTGTCCATATATACAGGAGAAGAGAAGTGGTACTGTGCAGTATCCATATATACAGGACAGGAGAAGTGGTACTGTGCAGTGTCCATATATACAGGACAGGAGAAGTGGTACTGTGCAGTGTCCTATATACAGGACCGGAGAAGTGGTACTGTGCAGTGTCCATATATACTGGAGAAGAGAAGTGGTACTGTGCAGTGTCTATATATACAGGACAGGAGAAGTGGCACTGTGCACTGTCCATATATACAGGAGAAGAGAAGTGGTACTGTGCAGTGTCCATATGTACAGGGCAGGAGAAGTGGTACTGTGCAGTGTCCATATATACAGGACAGGAGAAGTGGTACTGTGCAGTGTCCGTATATACAGGACAGAAAAAGTGGTACTGTGCAGTGTCCATATATACAGGACAGCAGAAGTGGTACTGTGCAGTGTCCATATATACAGGACAGGAGAAGTGGTACTGTGCAGTGTCCATATATACAGGACAGAAAAAGTGGTACTGTAAAGTGTCCATATATACAGGAGAAGAGAAATGGTACTGTGCAGTGTCCATATATACAGGAGAAGAGAAGTGGTACTGTGCAGTGTCTATATATACAGGACAGGAGAAGTGGTACTGTGCACTGTCCATATATACAGGAGAAGAGAAGTGGTACTGTGCAGTGTCCATATGTACAGGGCAGGAGAAGTGGTACTGTGCAGTGTCCATATATACAGGACAGGAGAAGTGGTACTGTGCAGTGTCCATATATACAGGACAGGAGAAGTGGTACTGTGCAGTGTCCATATATACAGGACAGGAGAAGTGGTACTGTGCAGTGTCCATATATACAGGATAAGAGAAGTGGTACTGTGCAGTGTCCATATATACAGGACAGGAGAAGTGGTACTGTGCAGTGTCCGTATATACAGGACAGAAGAAGTGGTACTGTGAAGTGTCCATATATACAGGACAGGAGAAGTGGTACTGTGCAGTGTCCATATATACAGGACAGAAGTAGTACTGTGCAGTGTCCATATATACAGGAGAAGAGAAGTGGTACTGTGCAGTGTCCTTATATACAGGACAGGAAAAGTGGTACTGTGCAGGGTCCATATATACAGGGCAGGAGAAGTGGTACTGTGCAGTGTCCATATATACAGGACAAGAGAAGTGGTACTGTGCAGTGTCCATATATACAGGACAAGAGAAGTGGTACTGTGCAGTGTCCATATATACAGGACAAGAGAAGTGGTACTGTGCAGTGTCCTTATATACCGGACAGGAGAAGTGGTACTGTGCAGTGTCTATATATACAGGACAGGAGAAGTGGTACTGTGCAGTGTCCATATATACAGGACAGGAGAAGTGGTACTATGCAGTGTCCATATATACAGGACAGGAGAAGTGGTACTATGCAGTGTCCATATATACAGGGCAGGAGAAGTGGTACTATGCAGTGTCCATATATACAGGGCAGGAGAAGTGGTACTGTGCAGTGTCCATATATACAGGACAGGAGAAGTGGTACTGTGCAGTGTCCTTATATACCGGACAGGAGAAGTGGTACTGTGCAGTGTCCATATATACAGGACAGGAGAAGTGGTACTGTGCAGTGTCCATATATACAGGACAAGAGAAGTGGTACTGTGCAGTGTATATATATATATGTACACAGGACAGGAGAAGTGGTACTGTGCAGTGTCCTTATATACAGGACAGGAGAAGTGGTACTGTGCAGTGTCCATATATACAGGACAGGAGAAGTGGTACTGTGCAGTGTCCATATATACAGGGCAGGAGAAGTGGTACTGTGCAGTGTCCATATATACAGGACAGGAGAAGTGGTACTGTGCAGTGTCCATATATATAGGACAAGAGAAGTGGTACTGTGCAGTGTCCATATATACAGGACAGGAGAAGTGGTACTGTGTAGTGTCCATATATACAGGAGAAGAGAAGTGGTACTGTGCAGTGTCCTTATATACAGGACAGGAGAAGTGGTACTGTGCAGGGTCCATATATACAGGACAGGAGAAGTGGTACTGTGCAGTGTCCATATATACAGGACAAGAGAAGTAGTACTGTGCAGTGTCCATATATACAGGACAAGAGAAGTGGTACTGTGCAGTGTCCATATATACAGGACAAGAGAAGTGGTACTGTGCAGTGTTCATATATACAGGACAGGAGAAGTGGTACTGTGCAGTGTCCATATATACAGGGCAGGAGAAGTGGTACTGTGCAGTATCCTATATACAGGACAGGAGAAGTGGTACTGTGCAGTGTCCATATATACAGGGCAGGAGAAGTGGTACTGTGCAGTATCCTATATACAGGACAGGAGAAGTGGTACTGTGTAGTGTCCATATATACAGGGCAGGAGAAGTGGTACTGTGCAGTGTCCATATATACAGGACAAGAGAAGTGGTACTGTGCAGTATCCTATATACAGGACAGGAGAAGTGGTACTGTGCAGTGTCCATATATACAGGGCAGGAGAAGTGGTACTGTGCAGTGTCCATATATACAGGACAGGAGAAGTGGTACTGTGCAGTGTCCATATATACAGGACAGGAGAAGTGGTACTGTGCATTGTCCATATATACAGGACAGGAGAAGTGGTACTGTGCAGTGTCCATATATACAGGTCAGGAGAAGTGGTACTGTGCAGTGTCCTTATATACCGGACAGGAGAAGTGGTACTGTGCAGTGTCCATATATACAGGACAGGAGAAGTGGTACTGTGCAGTGTCCATATATACAGGACAGGAGAAGTGGTACTGTGCAGTGTCCATATATACAGGACAGGAGAAGTGGTACTGTGCAGTGTCCATATATACAGGGCAGGAGAAGTGGTACTGTGCAGTGTCCATATATACAGGACAGGAGAAGTGGTACTGTGCAGTGTCCATATATATAGGACAAGAGAAGTGGTACTGTGCAGTGTCCATATATACAGGACAGGAGAAGTGGTACTGTGTAGTGTCCATATATACAGGAGAAGAGAAGTGGTACTGTGCAGTGTCCTTATATACAGGACAGGAGAAGTGGTACTGTGCAGGGTCCATATATACAGGACAGGAGAAGTGGTACTGTGCAGTGTCCATATATACAGGACAAGAGAAGTGGTACTGTGCAGTGTCCATATATACAGGACAAGAGAAGTGGTACTGTGCAGTGTTCATATATACAGGACAAGAGAAGTGGTACTGTGCAGTGTCCATATATACAGGACAGGAGAAGTGGTACTGTGCAGTGTCCATATATACAGGACAGGAGAAGTGGTACTATGCAGTGTCCATATATACAGGGCAGGAGAAGTGGTACTGTGCAGTGTCCATATATACAGGACAGGAGAAGTGGTACTGTGCAGTGTCCATATATATAGGACAAGAGAAGTGGTACTGTGCAGTGTCCATATATACAGGACAGGAGAAGTGGTACTGTGTAGTGTCCATATATACAGGAGAAGAGAAGTGGTACTGTGCAGTGTCCTTGTATACAGGACAGGAGAAGTGGTACTGTGCAGTGTCCATATATACAGGACAGGAGAAGTGGTACTGTGTAATGTCCATATATACAGGAGAAGAGAAGTGGTACTGTGCAGTGTCCTTATATACAGGACAGGAGAAGTGGTACTGTGCAGTGTCCATATATACAGGACAGGAGAAGTGGTACAGTGCAGTGTCCATATATACAGGACAGAAGAAGTGGTACTGTGCAGTGTCCATATATACAGGACAAGAGAAGTGGTACTGTGCAGTGTCCATATATACAGGAGAAGAGAAGTGGTACTGTGCAGTGTACATATATACAGGACAGGAGAAGTGGTACTGTGCAGTGTCCATATATACAGGACAGGAGAAGTGGTACTGTGCAGTGTCCATATATACAGGACAGGAGAAGTGGTACTGTGCAGTGTCCATATATACAGGGCAGGAGAAGTGGTACTGTGCAGTGTCCATATATACAGGACAGGAGAAGTGGTACTGTGCAGTGTCCATATATACAGGACAGGAGAAGTGGTACAGTGCAGTGTCCATATATACAGGACAGAAGAAGTGGTACTGTGCAGTGTCCATATATACAGGAGAAGAGAAGTGGTACTGTGCAGTGTCCATATATACAGGACAAGAGAAGTGGTACTGTGCAGTGTCCATATATACAGGACAAGAGGAGTGGTACTGTGCAGTGTCCATATATACAGGACAAGAGAAGTGGTACTGTGCAGTGTCCTTATATACCGGACAGGAGAAGTGGTACTGTGCAGTGTCTATATATACAGGACAGGAGAAGTGGTACTGTGCAGTGTCCATATATACAGGACAGGAGAAGTGGTACTCTGCAGTGTCCATATATACAGGACAGGAGAAGTGGTACTTTGCAGTGTCCATATATACAAGACAGGAGAAGTGGTACTGTGCAGTGTCTATATATATACAGGAGAAGTGGTACTGTGCAGTGTCCATATATACAGGAGAGGAGAAGTGGTACTGTGCAGGGTCCATATATACTGGACAGGAGAAGTGGTACTGTGCAGTGTCCATATATACAGGACAGGAGAAGTGGTACTGTGCAGTGTCCATATATACAGGACAGGAGAAGTGGTACTCTGCAGTGTCCATATATAGAAGACAGGAGAAGTGGTAATTTGCAGTGTCTATATATATACAGGACAGGAGAAGTGGTACTGTGCAGTGTCCTTATATACAGGAGAAGTGGTACTGTGCAGTGTCCATATATACAGAACAGGAGAAGTGGTACTGTGCAGTGTCCATATATACAGAACAGGAGAAGTGGTACTGTGCAGTGTCAGTATATACAGGACAGGAGAAGTGGTACTGTGCAGTGTCCATATATACAGGACAGGAGAAGTGGTACTGTGCAGTGTCCATATATACAGAACAGGAGAAGTGGTACTGTGCAGTGTCCATATATACAGAACAGGAGAAGTGGTACTGTGCAGTGTCAGTATATACAGGACAGGAGAAGTGGTACTGTGCAGTGTCCATATATACAGGACAGAAGAAGTGGTACTGTGCAGTGTCCATATATACAGGACAGGAGAAGTGGTACTGTGCAGTGTCCATATATACAGAACAGGAGAAGTGGTACTGTGCAGTGTCCATATATACAGAACAGGAGAAGTGGTACTGTGCAGTGTCAGTATATACAGGACAGGAGAAGTGGTACTGTGCAGTGTCCATATATACAGGACAGGAGAAGTGGTACTGTGCAGTGTCCATATATACAGGAGAAGAGAAGTGGTACTGTGCAGTGTCCATATATACAGGACAGGAGAAGTGGTACTGTGCACTGTCCATATATACAGGACAGGAGAAGTAGTACTGTGCAGTGTCCATATATATATAGGACAGGAGAAGTGGTATTGTGCAGTGTCCATATATACAGGACAGGAGAAGTGGTACTGTGCAGTGTCCATATATACAGGAGAAGAGAAGTGGTACTGTGCAGTGTCCATATATACAGGACAGGAGAAGTGGTACTGTGCAGTGTCCATATATACAGGACAGGAGAAGTAGTACTGTGCAGTGTCCATATATACAGGATAGGAGAAGTGGTACTGTGCAGTGTCCATATATACAGGACAAGAGAAGTGGTACTGTGCAGTGTCCATATATACAGGACAGAAAAAGTGGTACTGTGCAGTGTCCATATATACAGGAGAAGAGAAGTGGTACTGTGCAGTGTCCATATATATACAGGACAAGAGCTGTGGTACTGTGCAGTGTCCATATATACAGAACAGGAGAAGTGGTACTGTGCAGTGTCAGTATATACAGGACAGGAGAAGTGGTACTGTGCAGTGTCCATATATACAGGACAGAAGAAGTGGTACTGTGCAGTGTCCATATATACAGGACAGGAGAAGTGGTACTGTGCAGTGTCCATATATACAGAACAGGAGAAGTGGTACTGTGCAGTGTCCATATATACAGAACAGGAGAAGTGGTACTGTGCAGTGTCAGTATATACAGGACAGGAGAAGTGGTACTGTGCAGTGTCCATATATACAGGACAGGAGAAGTGGTACTGTGCAGTGTCCATATATATATAGGACAGGAGAAGTGGTATTGTGCAGTGTCCATATATACAGGACAGGAGAAGTGGTACTGTGCAGTGTCCATATATACAGGAGAAGAGAAGTGGTACTGTGCAGTGTCCATATATACAGGACAGGAGAAGTGGTACTGTGCACTGTCCATATATACAGGACAGGAGAAGTAGTACTGTGCAGTGTCCATATATATATAGGACAGGAGAAGTGGTATTGTGCAGTGTCCATATATACAGGACAGGAGAAGTGGTACTGTGCAGTGTCCATATATACAGGAGAAGAGAAGTGGTACTGTGCAGTGTCCATATATACAGGACAGGAGAAGTGGTACTGTGCAGTGTCCATATATACAGGACAGGAGAAGTAGTACTGTGCAGTGTCCATATATACAGGACAGGAGAAGTGGTACTGTGCAGTGTCCATATATACAGGACAGAAAAAGTGGTACTGTGCAGTGTCCATATATACAGGAGAAGAGAAGTGGTACTGTGCAGTGTCCATATATATACAGGACAAGAGCAGTGGTACTGTGCAGTATCCATATATACAGGACAGGAGAAGTGGTACTGTGCAGTGTCCATATATACAGGACAGGAGAAGTGGTACTGTGCAGTGTCCATATATACAGGAGAAGAGAAGTGGTACTGTGCAGTGTCCATATATATACAGGACAAGAGCAGTGGTACTGTGCAGTGTCCATATATACAGGACAGGAGAAGTGGTACTGTGCAGTGTCCATATATACAGGACAGAAAAAGTGGTACTGTGCAGTGTCCATATATACAGGAGAAGAGAAGTGGTACTGTGCAGTGTCCATATATATACAGGACAAGAGAAGTGGTACTGTGCAGTGTCCATATATACAGGACAAGAGAAGTGGTACTGTGCAGTGTCCATATATACAGGACAGGAGAAGTGGTACTGTGCACTGTCCATATATACAGGACAGGAGAAGTGGTACTGTGCAGGGTCCATATATACAGGACAGGAGAAGTGGTACTGTGCATTGTCCATATATACAGGACAGGAGAAGTGGTACTGTGCAGTGTCCATATATACAGGACAGGAGAAGTGGTACTGTGCAGTGTCCTATATACAGGACAGGAGAAGTGGTACTGTGCAGTGTTCATATATACAGGACAAGAGAAGTGGTACTGTGCAGTGTCCTATATACAGGACAAGAGAAGTGGTACTGTGCAGTGTCCATATATACCGGACAGAAGAAGTGGTACTGTGCACTGTCCATATATACAGGACAGGAGAAGTGGTACTGTGCAGTGTCCTATATACAGGACAGGAGAAGTGGTATTGTGCAGGGTCCATATATACAGGATAAGAGAAGTGGTACTGTGCAGTGTCCATATATACAGGGCAGGAGAAGTGGTACTGTGTAGTGTCCATATATACAGGACAAGAGAAGTGGTACTGTGCAGTGTCCTATATACAGGACAGGAGAAGTGGTACTGTGCAGTGTCCATATATACAGGGCAGGAGAAGTGGTACTGTGCAGTGTCCTATATACAGGACAGGAGAAGTGGTACTGTGCAGTGTCCATATATACAGGGCAGGAGAAGTGGTACTGTGCAGTGTCCATATATACAGGGCAGGAGAAGTGGTACTGTGCAGTGTCCTATATACAGGACAGGAGAAGTGGTACTGTGCAGTGTCCATATATACAGGGCAGGAGAAGTGGTACTGTGCAGTGTCCTATATACAGGACAGGAGAAGTGGTACTGTGCAGTGTCCATATATACAGGGCAGGAGAAGTGGTACTGTGTAGTGTCCATATATACAGGACAGGAGAAGTGGTACTGTGCAGTGTCCTATATACAGGACAGGAGAAGTGGTACTGTGCAGTGTCCATATATACAGGGCAGGAGAAGTGGTACTGTGTAGTGTCCATATATACAGGACAAGAGAAGTGGTACTGTGCAGTGTCCATATATACAGGGCAGGAGAAGTGGTACTGTGTAGTGTCCATATATACAGGACAGGAGAAGTGGTACTGTAAAGTGTCCATATATACAGGACAGGAGAAGTGGTACTGTAAAGTGTCCATATATACAGGACAGGAGAAGTGGTACTGTGCAGTGTCCATATATACAGGACAGGAGAAGTGGTACTGTGCAGTGTCCATATATACAGGACAGGAGAAGTGGTACTGTAAAGTGTCCATATATACAGGACAGGAGAAGTGGTACTGTGCAGTGTCCATATATACAGGACAGGAGAAGTGGTACTGTGCAGTGTCCATATATACAGGACAGGAGAAGTGGTACTGTAAAGTGTCCATATATACAGGACAGGAGAAGTGGTACTGTGCAGTGTCCATATATACAGGAGAAGAGAAGTGGTACTGTGCAGTGTCTATATATACAGGACAGGAGAAGTGGTACTGTGCAGTGTCTATATATACAGGACAGGAGAAGTGGTACTGTGCAGTGTCCATATATACAGGACAGGAGAAGTGGTACTGTGCAGTGTCTATATATACAGGACAGAAAAAGTAGTACTGTGCAGTGTCCATATATACAGGACAGGAGAAGTGGTACTGTGCAGTGTCCATATATACAGGACAGGAGAAGTGGTACTGTGCAGTGTCCTATATACAGGACCGGAGAAGTGGTACTGTGCAGTGTCCATATATACAGGAGAAGAGAAATGGTACTGTGCAGTGTCCATATATACAGGAGAAGAGAAGTGGTACTGTGCAGTGTCTATATATACAGGACAGGAGAAGTGGCACTGTGCACTGTCCATATATACAGGAGAAGAGAAGTGGTACTGTGCAGTGTCCATATGTACAGGGCAGGAGAAGTGGTACTGTGCAGTGTCCATATATACAGGACAGAAAAAGTGGTACTGTGCAGTGTCCATATATACAGGACAGGAGAAGTGGTACTGTGCAGTGTCCATATATACAGGACAGGAGAAGTGGCACTGTGCTGTGTCCATATATAGGACAGGAGAAGTGGTACTGTGCAGTGTCCATATATACAGGACAGGAGAAGTGGTACTGTGCAGTGTCCATATATACAGGACAGAAAAAGTGGTACTGTAAAGTGTCCATATATACAGGAGAAGAGAAATGGTACTGTGCAGTGTCCATATATACAGGAGAAGAGAAGTGGTACTGTGCAGTGTCTATATATACAGGACAGGAGAAGTGGTACTGTGCACTGTCCATATATACAGGAGAAGAGAAGTGGTACTGTGCAGTGTCCATATGTACAGGGCAGGAGAAGTGGTACTGTGCAGTGTCCATATATACAGGACAGGAGAAGTGGTACTGTGCAGTGTCCGTATATACAGGACAGAAAAAGTGGTACTGTGCAGTGTCCATATATACAGGACAGGAGAAGTGGTACTGTGCAGTGTCCATATATACAGGACAGGAGAAGTGGTACTGTGCAGTGTCCATATATACAGGACAGGAGAAGTGGTACTGTGCAGTGTCCATATATACAGGATAAGAGAAGTGGTACTGTGCAGTGTCCATATATACAGGACAGGAGAAGTGGTACTGTGCAGTGTCCGTATATACAGGACAGAAGAAGTGGTACTGTGAAGTGTCCATATATACAGGACAGGAGAAGTGGTACTGTGCAGTGTTCATATATACAGGACAGAAAAAGTGGTACTGTGCAGTGTCCATATATACAGGACAGAAGTAGTACTGTGCAGTGTCCATATATACAGGAGAAGAGAAGTGGTACTGTGCAGTGTCCTTATATACAGGACAGGAAAAGTGGTACTGTGCAGGGTCCATATATACAGGGCAGGAGAAGTGGTACTGTGCAGTGTCCATATATACAGGACAAGAGAAGTGGTACTGTGCAGTGTCCATATATACAGGACAAGAGAAGTGGTACTGTGCAGTGTCCATATATACAGGACAAGAGAAGTGGTACTGTGCAGTGTCCATATATACAGGACAAGAGAAGTGGTACTGTGCAGTGTCCTTATATACCGGACAGGAGAAGTGGTACTGTGCAGTGTCTATATATACAGGACAGGAGAAGTGGTACTGTGCAGTGTCCATATATACAGGACAGGAGAAGTGGTACTCTGCAGTGTCCATATATACAGGACAGGAGAAGTGGTACTGTGCAGTGTCCATATATACAGGACAGGAGAAGTGGTACTATGCAGTGTCCATATATACAGGGCAGGAGAAGTGGTACTGTGCAGTGTCCATATATACAGGACAGGAGAAGTGGTACTGTGCAGTGTCCTTATATACCGGACAGGAGAAGTGGTACTGTGCAGTGTCCATATATACAGGACAGGAGAAGTGGTACTGTGCAGTGTCCATATATACAGGACAAGAGAAGTGGTACTGTGCAGTGTATATATATATATGTACACAGGACAGGAGAAGTGGTACTGTGCAGTGTCCTTATATACAGGACAGGAGAAGTGGTACTGTGCAGTGTCCATATATACAGGACAGGAGAAGTGGTACTGTGCAGTGTCCATATATATAGGACAAGAGAAGTGGTACTGTGCAGTGTCCATATATACAGGACAGGAGAAGTGGTACTGTGTAGTGTCCATATATACAGGAGAAGAGAAGTGGTACTGTGCAGTGTCCTTATATACAGGACAGGAGAAGTGGTACTGTGCAGTGTCCATATATACAGGACAAGAGAAGTAGTACTGTGCAGTGTATATATATACAGGACAGGAGAAGTGGTACTGTGCAGGGTCCATATATACAGGACAGGAGAAGTGGTACTGTGCAGTGTCCTTATATACAGGACAGGAGAAGTGGTACTGTGCAGGGTCCATATATACAGGACAGGAGAAGTGGTACTGTGCAGTGTCCATATATACAGGACAAGAGAAGTGGTACTGTGCAGTGTTCATATATACAGGACAGGAGAAGTGGTACTGTGCAGTGTCCATATATACAGGGCAGGAGAAGTGGTACTGTGCAGTATCCTATATACAGGACAGGAGAAGTGGTACTGTGCAGTGTCCATATATACAGGGCAGGAGAAGTGGTACTGTGCAGTATCCTATATACAGGACAGGAGAAGTGGTACTGTGCAGTGTCCATATATACAGGGCAGGAGAAGTGGTACTGTGCAGTGTCCATATATACAGGACAAGAGAAGTGGTACTGTGCAGTATCCTATATACAGGACAGGAGAAGTGGTACTGTGCAGTGTCCATATATACAGGGCAGGAGAAGTGGTACTGTGCAGTGTCCATATATACAGGACAGGAGAAGTGGTACTGTGCATTGTCCATATATACAGGACAGGAGAAGTGGTACTGTGCAGTGTCCATATATACAGGACAGGAGAAGTGGTACTGTGCAGTGTCCTTATATACCGGACAGGAGAAGTGGTACTGTGCAGTGTCCATATATACAGGACAGGAGAAGTGGTACTGTGCAGTGTCCATATATACAGGACAGGAGAAGTGGTACTGTGCAGTGTCCATATATACAGGACAGGAGAAGTGGTACTGTGCAGTGTCCATATATACAGGGCAGGAGAAGTGGTACTGTGCAGTGTCCATATATACAGGACAGGAGAAGTGGTACTGTGCAGTGTCCATATATATAGGACAAGAGAAGTGGTACTGTGCAGTGTCCATATATACAGGACAGGAGAAGTGGTACTGTGCAGTGTCCATATATACAGGAGAAGAGAAGTGGTACTGTGCAGTGTCCTTATATACAGGACAGGAGAAGTGGTAATGTGCAGGGTCCATATATACAGGACAGGAGAAGTGGTACTGTGCAGTGTCCATATATACAGGACAAGAGAAGTGGTACTGTGCAGTGTCCATATATACAGGACAAGAGAAGTGGTACTGTGCAGTGTTCATATATACAGGACAAGAGAAGTGGTACTGTGCAGTGTCCATATATACAGGACAGGAGAAGTGGTACTGTGCAGTGTCCATATATACAGGACAGGAGAAGTGGTACTATGCAGTGTCCATATATACAGGGCAGGAGAAGTGGTACTGTGCAGTGTCCATATATACAGGACAGGAGAAGTGGTACTGTGCAGTGTCCATATATATAGGACAAGAGAAGTGGTACTGTGCAGTGTCCATATATACAGGACAGGAGAAGTGGTACTGTGTAGTGTCCATATATACAGGAGAAGAGAAGTGGTACTGTGCAGTGTCCTTATATACAGGACAGGAGAAGTGGTACTGTGCAGTGTCCATATATACAGGACAGGAGAAGTGGTACAGTGCAGTGTCCATATATACAGGACAGAAGAAGTGGTACTGTGCAGTGTCCATATATACAGGAGAAGAGAAGTGGTACTGTGCAGTGTACATATATACAGGACAGGAGAAGTGGTACTGTGCAGTGTCCATATATACAGGACAGGAGAAGTGGTACTGTGCAGTGTCCATATATACAGGACAGGAGAAGTGGTACTGTGCAGTGTCCATATATACAGGGCAGGAGAAGTGGTACTGTGCAGTGTCCATATATACAGGACAGGAGAAGTGGTACTGTGCAGTGTCCATATATACAGGACAGGAGAAGTGGTACAGTGCAGTGTCCATATATACAGGACAGAAGAAGTGGTACTGTGCAGTGTCCATATATACAGGAGAAGAGAAGTGGTACTGTGCAGTGTACATATATACAGGACAGGAGAAGTGGTACTGTGCAGTGTCCATATATACAGGACAGGAGAAGTGGTACTGTGCAGTGTCCATATATACAGGACAGGAGAAGTGGTACTGTGCAGTGTCCATATATACAGGGCAGGAGAAGTGGTACTGTGCAGTGTCCATATATACAGGACAGGAGAAGTGGTACTGTGCAGTGTCCATATATATAGGACAAGAGAAGTGGTACTGTGCAGTGTCCATATATACAGGACAGGAGAAGTGGTACTGTGTAGTGTCCATATATACAGGAGAAGAGAAGTGGTACTGTGCAGTGTCCTTATATACAGGACAGGAGAAGTGGTACTGTGCAGTGTCCATATATACAGGACAGGAGAAGTGGTACTGTGCAGTGTCCATATATACAGGGCAGGAGAAGTGGTACTGTGCAGTGTCCATATATACAGGACAGGAGAAGTGGTACTGTGCAGTGTCCATATATATAGGACAAGAGAAGTGGTACTGTGCAGTGTCCATATATACAGGACAGGAGAAGTGGTACTGTGTAGTGTCCATATATACAGGAGAAGAGAAGTGGTACTGTGCAGTGTCCATATATACCGGACAGGAGAAGTGGTACTGTGCAGTGTCCATATATACAGGACAGGAGAAGTGGTACTGTGCAGTGTCCATATATACAGGACAGGAGAAGTGGTACTGTGCAGTGTCCATATATACAGGACAGGAGAAGTGGTACTGTGCAGTGTCCATATATACAGGGCAGGAGAAGTGGTACTGTGCAGTGTCCATATATACAGGACAGGAGAAGTGGTACTGTGCAGTGTCCATATATATAGGACAAGAGAAGTGGTACTGTGCAGTGTCCATATATACAGGACAGGAGAAGTGGTACTGTGTAGTGTCCATATATACAGGAGAAGAGAAGTGGTACTGTGCAGTGTCCTTATATACAGGACAGGAGAAGTGGTACTGTGCAGTGTCCATATATACAGGACAGGAGAAGTGGTACTGTGCAGTGTCCATATATACAGGGCAGGAGAAGTGGTACTGTGCAGTGTTCATATATACAGGACAAGAGAAGTGGTACTGTGCAGTGTTCATATATACAGGACAAGAGAAGTGGTACTGTGCAGTGTCCATATATACAGGACAAGAGAAGTGGTACTGTGCAGTATCCTATATACAGGACAAGAGAAGTGGTACTGTGCAGTGTCCATATATACAGGACAGGAGAAGTGGTACTGTGCAGTGTCCATATATACAGGACAGGAGAAGTGGTACTATGCAGTGTCCATATATACAGGGCAGGAGAAGTGGTACTGTGCAGTGTCCATATATACAGGACAGGAGAAGTGGTATTGTGCAGTGTCCATATATACAGGACAGGAGAAGTGGTACTGTGCAGTGTCCATATATACAGGACAAGAGAAGTGGTACTGTGCAGTGTCCATATATACAGGACAGGAGAAATGGTACTGTGCATTGTGTATATATACAGGACAGAAGAAGTGGTACTGTGTAGTGTCCATATATACAGGACAAGAGAAGTGGTACTGTGCAGTGTCCATACATACAGGACAGGAGAAGTGGTACTGTGCAGTGTCCTTATATACAGGACAAGAGAAGTGGTACTGTGCAGTGTCCATATATACAGGAGAAGAGAAGTGGTACTGTGCAGTGTCCTTATATACAGGACAAGAGAAGTGGTACTGTGCAGTGTCCATATATACAGGGCAGGAGAAGTGGTACTGTGCAGTGTCCATTTATACAGGACAGGAGAAGTGGTACTGTGCAGTGTCCATATATACAGGACAGGAGAAGTGGTACTGTGCAGTGTCCATATATACAGGACAGGAGAAGTGGTACTGTGCAGTGTCCGAATATACAGGACAGGAGAAGTGGTACTGTGCAGTGTCCATATATACAGGACAGGAGAAGTGGTACTGTGCAGTGTCCATATATATATACAGGACAGGAGAAGTGGTACTGTGCAGTGTCCATAAATACAGGACAGGAGAAGTGGTACTGTGCAGTGTCCATATATACAGGAGAAGAGAAGTGGTACTGTGCAGTGTCCATATATACAGGACAGGAGAAGTGGTACTGTGCAGTGTCCATATATACAGGACAGGAGAAGTAGTACTGTGCAGTGTCCATATATACAGGACAAGAGAAGTGGTACTGTGCAGTGTCCATATATACAGGACAGGAGAAGTGGTACTGTGCAGTGTCCATATATACAGGACAAGAGAAGTGGTACTGTGCAGTGTCCATATATACAGGAGAAGTGGTACTGTGCAGTGTCCATATATACAGGAGAAGTGGTACTGTGCGGTGTCCATATATACAGGACAGGAGAAGTGGTACTGTGCAGTGTCCATATATACAGGACAGGAGAA
The DNA here is from genome assembly GCF_031893055.1 of Leptodactylus fuscus. Classification (NCBI taxonomy): domain Eukaryota; kingdom Metazoa; phylum Chordata; class Amphibia; order Anura; family Leptodactylidae; genus Leptodactylus; species Leptodactylus fuscus. The sequence continues at coordinate 150,275,704 of NC_134271.1, forward strand.
GTGGTACTGTGCAGTGTCCATATATACAGGACAGGAGAAGTGGTACTGTGCAGTGTCCATATATACAGGACAGGAGAAGTGGTACTGTGCAGTGTCCATATATACAGGACAGGAGAAGTGGTACTGTGCAGTGTCCATATATACAGGACAGGAGAAGTGGTACTGTGCAGTGTCCATATATACAGGACAGGAGAAGTGGTACTGTGCAGTGTCCATATATACAGGACAGGAGAAGTGGTACTGTGCAGTGTCCATATATACAGGACAAGAGAAGTGGTACTGTGCAGTGTCCATATATACAGGACAGGAGAAGTGGTACTGTGCAGTGTCCATATATACAGGACAGGAGAAGTGGTACTGTGCAGTGTCCATATATACAGGACAGGAGAAGTGGTACTGTGCAGTGTCCATATATACAGGACAAGAGAAGTGGTACTGTGCAGTGTCCATATATACAGGACAGGAGAAGTGGTACTGTGCAGTGTCCATATATACAGGACAGGAGAAGTGGAACTGTGCAGTGTCCATATATACAGGACAGGAGAAGTGGTACTGTGCAGTGTCCATATATACAGGACAGGAGAAGTGGTACTGTGCAGTGTCCATATATACAGGACAGGAGAAGTGGAACTGTGCAGTGTCCATATATACAGGACAGGAGAAGTGGTACTGTGCAGTGTCCATATATACAGGAGAAGTGGTACTGTGCGGTGTCCATATATACAGGACAGGAGAAGTGGTACTGTGCAGTGTCCATATATACAGGAGAAGTGGTACTGTGCAGGGTTCATATATACAGGACAGGAGAAGTGGTACTGTGCAGTGTCCATATATACAGGACAGGGGAAGTGGTACTGTGCAGTGTCCATATATACAGGACAGGAGAAGTGGTACTGTGCAGTGTCCTTATATACAGGACAAGAGAAGTGGTACTGTGCAGTGTCCATATATACAGGACAGGAGAAGTGGTACTGTGCAGGGTTCATATATACAGGACAGGAGAAGTGGTACTGTGCAGTGTCCGTATATACAGGAGAAGAGAAGTGGTACTGTGCAGTGTCCATATATACAGGAGAAGAGAAGTGGTACTGTGCAGTGTCCATATATACAGGACAGGAGAAGTAGTACTGTGCAGTGTCCATATATACAGGACAGGAGAAGTGGTACTGTGCAGTGTCCATATATACAGGACAGGAGAAGTGGTACTGTGCAGTGTCCATATATACAGGAGAAGAGAAGTGGTACTGTGCAGTGTCCATATATACAGGACAGGAGAAGTGGTACTGTGCAGTGTCCATATATACAGGACAGGAGAAGTGGTACTGTGCAGTGTCCATATATATATACAGGACAGGAGAAGTGGTACTGTGCAGTGTCCATAAATACAGGACAGGAGAAGTGGTACTGTGCAGTGTCCATATATACAGGAGAAGAGAAGTGGTACTGTGCAGTGTCCATATATACAGGACAGGAGAAGTGGTACTGTGCAGTGTCCATATATACAGGACAGGAGAAGTGGTACTGTGCAGTGTCCATATATACAGGACAGGAGAAGTGGTACTGTGCGGTGTCCATATATACAGGACAAGAGAAGTGGTACTGTGCACTGTCCATATATACAGGACAGGAGAAGTGGTACTGTGCAGTGTCCATATATACAGGACAGGAGAAGTGGTACTGTGCAGTGTCCATATATACAGGACAGGAGAAGTGGTACTGTGCAGTGTCCATATATACAGGACAGGAGAAGTGGTACTGTGCAGTGTCCATATATACAGGACAGGAGAAGTAGTACTGTGCAGTGTCCATATATACAGGACAGGAGAAGTGGTACTGTGCAGTGTCCATATATACAGGACAGGAGAAGTGGTACTGTGCACTGTCCATATATACAGGACAGGAGAAGTGGTACTGTGCACTGTCCATATATACAGGACAGGAGAAGTGGTACTGTGCACTGTCCATATATACAGGACAGGAGAAGTGGTACTGTGCAGTGTCCATATATACAGGACAAGAGAAGTGGTACTGTGCAGTGTCCATATATACAGGACAGAAGAAGTGGTACTGTGCAGTGTCCATATATACAGGACAGGAGAAGTAGTACTGTGCAGTGTCCATATATACAGGACAAGAGAAGTGGTACTGTGCAGTGTCCATATATACAGGACAGGAGAAGTGGTACTGTGCAGTGTCCATATATACAGGACAAGAGAAGTGGTACTGTGCAGTGTCCATATATACAGGAGAAGTGGTACTGTGCAGTGTCCATATATACAGGAGAAGTGGTACTGTGCGGTGTCCATATATACAGGACAGGAGAAGTGGTACTGTGCAGTGTCCATATATACAGGACAGGAGAAGTGGTACTGTGCAGTGTCCATATATACAGGACAGGAGAAGTGGTACTGTGCAGTGTCCATATATACAGGACAAGAGAAGTGGTACTGTGCAGTGTCCATATATACAGGACAGGAGAAGTGGTACTGTGCAGTGTCCATATATACAGGAGAAGTGGTACTGTGCAGTGTCCATATATACAGGACAGGAGAAGTGGTACTGTGCAGTGTACATATATACAGGACAAGAGAAGTGGTACTGTGCAGTGTCCATATATACAGGACAGGAGAAGTAGTACTGTGCAGTGTCCATATATACAGGACAAGAGAAGTGGTACTGTGCAGTGTCCATATATACAGGACAGGAGAAGTGGTACTGTGCAGTGTCCATATATACAGGACAAGAGAAGTGGTACTGTGCAGTGTCCATATATACAGGAGAAGTGGTACTGTGCAGTGTCCATATATACAGGAGAAGTGGTACTGTGCGGTGTCCATATATACAGGACAGGAGAAGTGGTACTGTGCAGTGTCCATATATACAGGACAGGAGAAGTGGTACTGTGCAGTGTCCATATATACAGGACAGGAGAAATGGTACTGTGCAGTGTCCATATATACAGGACAGGAGAAGTGGTACTGTGCAGTGTCCATATATACAGGACAGGAGAAGTGGTACTGTGCAGTGTCCATATATACAGGAGAAGTGGTACTGTGCAGTGTCCATATATACAGGACAGGAGAATTGGTACTGTGCAGTGTCCATATATACAGGAGAAGTGGTACTGTGCAGTGTCCATATATACAGGACAGGAGAAGTGGTACTGTGCAGTGTCCATATATACAGGACAGGAGAAGTGGTACTGTGCAGTATCCTATATACAGGACAGGAGAAGTGGTACTGTGCAGTGTCCATATATACAGGACAGGAGAAGTGGTACTGTGCAGTGTCCATATATATATAGGACAGGAGAAGTGGTATTGTGCAGTGTCCATATATACAGGACAGGAGAAGTGGTACTGTGCAGTGTCCATATATACAGGAGAAGAGAAGTGGTACTGTGCAGTGTCCATATATACAGGACAGGAGAAGTGGTACTGTGCACTGTCCATATATACAGGACAGGAGAAGTGGTACTGTGCAGTGTACATATATACAGGACAGGAGAAGTAGTACTGTGCAGTGTCCATATATACAGGACAGGAGAAGTGGTACTGTGCAGTGTCCATATATACAGGACAAGAGAAGTGGTACTGTGCAGTGTCCATATATACAGGACAGAAAAAGTGGTACTGTGCAGTGTCCATATATACAGGAGAAGAGAAGTGGTACTGTGCAGTGTCCATATATATACAGGACAAGAGCAGTGGTACTGTGCAGTATCCATATATACAGGACAGGAGAAGTGGTACTGTGCAGTGTCCATATATACAGGACAGGAGAAGTGGTACTGTGCAGTGTCCATATATACAGGACAAGAGAAGTGGTACTGTGCAGTGTCCATATATACAGGACAGAAGAAGTGGTACTGTGCAGTGTCCATATATACAGGACAGGAGAAGTAGTACTGTGCAGTGTCCATATATACAGGACAAGAGAAGTGGTACTGTGCAGTGTCCATATATACAGGACAGGAGAAGTGGTACTGTGCAGTGTCCATATATACAGGACAAGAGAAGTGGTACTGTGCAGTGTCCATATATACAGGAGAAGTGGTACTGTGCAGTGTCCATATATACAGGAGAAGTGGTACTGTGCGGTGTCCATATATACAGGACAGGAGAAGTGGTACTGTGCAGTGTCCATATATACAGGACAGGAGAAGTGGTACTGTGCAGTGTCCATATATACAGGACAGGAGAAGTGGTACTGTGCAGTGTCCATATATACAGGACAAGAGAAGTGGTACTGTGCAGTGTCCATATATACAGGACAGGAGAAGTGGTACTGTGCAGTGTCCATATATACAGGAGAAGTGGTACTGTGCAGTGTCCATATATACAGGACAGGAGAAGTGGTACTGTGCAGTGTACATATATACAGGACAAGAGAAGTGGTACTGTGCAGTGTCCATATATACAGGACAGGAGAAGTAGTACTGTGCAGTGTCCATATATACAGGACAAGAGAAGTGGTACTGTGCAGTGTCCATATATACAGGACAGGAGAAGTGGTACTGTGCAGTGTCCATATATACAGGACAAGAGAAGTGGTACTGTGCAGTGTCCATATATACAGGAGAAGTGGTACTGTGCAGTGTCCATATATACAGGAGAAGTGGTACTGTGCGGTGTCCATATATACAGGACAGGAGAAGTGGTACTGTGCAGTGTCCATATATACAGGACAGGAGAAATGGTACTGTGCAGTGTCCATATATACAGGACAGGAGAAGTGGTACTGTGCAGTGTCCATATATACAGGACAGGAGAAGTGGTACTGTGCAGTGTACATATATACAGGACAGGAGAAGTAGTACTGTGCAGTGTCCATATATACAGGACAGGAGAAGTGGTACTGTGCAGTGTCCATATATACAGGACAAGAGAAGTGGTACTGTGCAGTGTCCATATATACAGGACAGAAAAAGTGGTACTGTGCAGTGTCCATATATACAGGAGAAGAGAAGTGGTACTGTGCAGTGTCCATATATATACAGGACAAGAGCAGTGGTACTGTGCAGTATCCATATATACAGGACAGGAGAAGTGGTACTGTGCAGTGTCCATATATACAGGACAGGAGAAGTGGTACTGTGCAGTGTCCATATATACAGGAGAAGAGAAGTGGTACTGTGCAGTGTCCATATATATACAGGACAAGAGCAGTGGTACTGTGCAGTGTCCATATATACAGGACAGGAGAAGTGGTACTGTGCAGTGTCCATATATACAGGACAGAAAAAGTGGTACTGTGCAGTGTCCATATATACAGGAGAAGAGAAGTGGTACTGTGCAGTGTCCATATATATACAGGACAAGAGAAGTGGTACTGTGCAGTGTCCATATATACAGGACAAGAGAAGTGGTACTGTGCAGTGTCCTATATACAGGACAGGAGAAGTGGTACTGTGCACTGTCCATATATACAGGACAGGAGAAGTGGTACTGTGCAGGGTCCATATATACAGGACAGGAGAAGTGGTACTGTGCAGTGTCCATATATACAGGACAGGAGAAGTGGTACTGTGCATTGTCCATATATACAGGACAGGAGAAGTGGTACTGTGCAGTGTCCATATATACAGGACAGGAGAAGTGGTACTGTGCAGTGTCCTATATACAGGACAGGAGAAGTGGTACTGTGCAGTGTTCATATATACAGGACAAGAGAAGTGGTACTGTGCAGTGTCCTATATACAGGACAAGAGAAGTGGTACTGTGCAGTGTCCATATATACCGGACAGAAGAAGTGGTACTGTGCACTGTCCATATATACAGGACAGGAGAAGTGGTACTGTGCAGTGTCCTATATACAGGACAGGAGAAGTGGTATTGTGCAGGGTCCATATATACAGGATAAGAGAAGTGGTACTGTGCAGTGTCCATATATACAGGGCAGGAGAAGTGGTACTGTGTAGTGTCCATATATACAGGACAAGAGAAGTGGTACTGTGCAGTGTTCATATATACAGGACAGGAGAAGTGGTACTGTGCAGTGTCCTATATACAGGACAGGAGAAGTGGTACTGTGCAGTGTCCATATATACAGGGCAGGAGAAGTGGTACTGTGTAGTGTCCATATATACAGGACAAGAGAAGTGGTACTGTGCAGTGTTCATATATACAGGACAGGAGAAGTGGTACTGTGCAGTGTCCATATATACAGGACAGGAGAAGTGGTACTGTGCAGTATCCTATATACAGGACAGGAGAAGTGGTACTGTGCAGTGTCCATATATACAGGACAGGAGAAGTGGTACTGTAAAGTGTCCATATATACAGGACAGGAGAAGTGGTACTGTGCAGTGTCCATATATACAGGAGAAGAGAAGTGGTACTGTGCAGTGTCTATATATACAGGACAGGAGAAGTGGTACTGTGCAGTGTCTATATATACAGGACAGGAGAAGTGGTACTGTGCAGTGTCCATATATACAGGACAGGAGAAGTGGTACTGTAAAGTGTCCATATATACAGGACAGGAGAAGTGGTACTGTGCAGTGTCCATATATACAGGAGAAGAGAAGTGGTACTGTGCAGTGTCCATATATACAGGACAGGAGAAGTGGTACTGTGCAGTGTCTATATATACAGGACAGGAGAAGTGGTACTGTGCAGTGTCCATATATACAGGACAGGAGAAGTGGTACTGTGCAGTGTCTATATATACAGGACAGAAAAAGTAGTACTGTGCAGTGTCCATATATACAGGACAGGAGAAGTGGTACTGTGCAGTGTCCATATATACAGGACAGGAGAAGTGGTACTGTGCAGTGTCCTATATACAGGACCGGAGAAGTGGTACTGTGCAGTGTCCATATATACAGGAGAAGAGAAATGGTACTGTGCAGTGTCCATATATACAGGAGAAGAGAAGTGGTACTGTGCAGTGTCTATATATACAGGACAGGAGAAGTGGCACTGTGCACTGTCCATATATACAGGAGAAGAGAAGTGGTACTGTGCAGTATCCATATATACAGGACAGGAGAAGTGGTACTGTGCAGTGTCCATATATACAGGACAGGAGAAGTGGTACTGTGCAGTGTCCTATATACAGGACCGGAGAAGTGGTACTGTGCAGTGTCCATATATACAGGAGAAGAGAAATGGTACTGTGCAGTGTCCATATATACTGGAGAAGAGAAGTGGTACTGTGCAGTGTCTATATATACAGGACAGGAGAAGTGGCACTGTGCACTGTCCATATATACAGGAGAAGAGAAGTGGTACTGTGCAGTGTCCATATGTACAGGGCAGGAGAAGTGGTACTGTGCAGTGTCCATATATACAGGACAGGAGAAGTGGTACTGTGCAGTGTCCGTATATACAGGACAGAAAAAGTGGTACTGTGCAGTGTCCATATATACAGGACAGGAGAAGTGGTACTGTGCAGTGTCCATATATACAGGACAGGAGAAGTGGTACTGTGCAGTGTCCATATATACAGGACAGAAAAAGTGGTACTGTAAAGTGTCCATATATACAGGAGAAGAGAAATGGTACTGTGCAGTGTCCATATATAGGACAGGAGAAGTGGTACTGTGCAGTGTCCATATATACAGGACAGAAAAAGTGGTACTGTAAAGTGTCCATATATACAGGAGAAGAGAAATGGTACTGTGCAGTGTCCATATATACAGGAGAAGAGAAGTGGTACTGTGCAGTGTCTATATATACAGGACAGGAGAAGTGGTACTGTGCACTGTCCATATATACAGGAGAAGAGAAGTGGTACTGTGCAGTGTCCATATGTACAGGGCAGGAGAAGTGGTACTGTGCAGTGTCCATATATACAGGACAGGAGAAGTGGTACTGTGCAGTGTCCATATATACAGGACAGGAGAAGTGGTACTGTGCAGTGTCCATATATACAGGACAGGAGAAGTGGTACTGTGCAGTGTCCATATATACAGGATAAGAGAAGTGGTACTGTGCAGTGTCCATATATACAGGACAGGAGAAGTGGTACTGTGCAGTGTCCGTATATACAGGACAGAAGAAGTGGTACTGTGAAGTGTCCATATATACAGGACAGGAGAAGTGGTACTGTGCAGTGTCCATATATACAGGACAGAAGTAGTACTGTGCAGTGTCCATATATACAGGAGAAGAGAAGTGGTACTGTGCAGTGTCCTTATATACAGGACAGGAAAAGTGGTACTGTGCAGGGTCCATATATACAGGGCAGGAGAAGTGGTACTGTGCAGTGTCCATATATACAGGAGAAGAGAAGTGGTACTGTGCAGTGTCCATATATATACAGGACAAGAGCAGTGGTACTGTGCAGTGTCCATATATACAGGACAGGAGAAGTGGTACTGTGCAGTGTCCATATATACAGGACAGAAAAAGTGGTACTGTGCAGTGTCCATATATACAGGAGAAGAGAAGTGGTACTGTGCAGTGTCCATATATATACAGGACAAGAGAAGTGGTACTGTGCAGTGTCCATATATACAGGACAAGAGAAGTGGTACTGTGCAGTGTCCTATATACAGGACAGGAGAAGTGGTACTGTGCACTGTCCATATATACAGGACAGGAGAAGTGGTACTGTGCAGGGTCCATATATACAGGACAGGAGAAGTGGTACTGTGCAGTGTCCATATATACAGGACAGGAGAAGTGGTACTGTGCAGTGTCCATATATACAGGACAGGAGAAGTGGTACTGTGCAGTGTCCATATATACAGGACAGGAGAAGTGGTACTGTGCAGTGTCCTATATACAGGACAGGAGAAGTGGTACTGTGCAGTGTTCATATATACAGGACAAGAGAAGTGGTACTGTGCAGTGTCCTATATACAGGACAAGAGAAGTGGTACTGTGCAGTGTCCATATATACCGGACAGAAGAAGTGGTACTGTGCACTGTCCATATATACAGGACAGGAGAAGTGGTACTGTGCAGTGTCCTATATACAGGACAGGAGAAGTGGTATTGTGCAGGGTCCATATATACAGGATAAGAGAAGTGGTACTGTGCAGTGTCCATATATACAGGGCAGGAGAAGTGGTACTGTGTAGTGTCCATATATACAGGACAAGAGAAGTGGTACTGTGCAGTGTTCATATATACAGGACAGGAGAAGTGGTACTGTGCAGTGTCCTATATACAGGACAGGAGAAGTGGTACTGTGCAGTGTCCATATATACAGGGCAGGAGAAGTGGTACTGTGTAGTGTCCATATATACAGGACAAGAGAAGTGGTACTGTGCAGTGTTCATATATACAGGACAGGAGAAGTGGTACTGTGCAGTGTCCATATATACAGGACAGGAGAAGTGGTACTGTGCAGTATCCTATATACAGGACAGGAGAAGTGGTACTGTGCAGTGTCCATATATACAGGACAGGAGAAGTGGTACTGTAAAGTGTCCATATATACAGGACAGGAGAAGTGGTACTGTGCAGTGTCCATATATACAGGAGAAGAGAAGTGGTACTGTGCAGTGTCTATATATACAGGACAGGAGAAGTGGTACTGTGCAGTGTCTATATATACAGGACAGGAGAAGTGGTACTGTGCAGTGTCCATATATACAGGACAGGAGAAGTGGTACTGTAAAGTGTCCATATATACAGGACAGGAGAAGTGGTACTGTGCAGTGTCCATATATACAGGAGAAGAGAAGTGGTACTGTGCAGTGTCCATATATACAGGACAGGAGAAGTGGTACTGTGCAGTGTCTATATATACAGGACAGGAGAAGTGGTACTGTGCAGTGTCCATATATACAGGACAGGAGAAGTGGTACTGTGCAGTGTCTATATATACAGGACAGAAAAAGTAGTACTGTGCAGTGTCCATATATACAGGACAGGAGAAGTGGTACTGTGCAGTGTCCATATATACAGGACAGGAGAAGTGGTACTGTGCAGTGTCCTATATACAGGACCGGAGAAGTGGTACTGTGCAGTGTCCATATATACAGGAGAAGAGAAATGGTACTGTGCAGTGTCCATATATACAGGAGAAGAGAAGTGGTACTGTGCAGTGTCTATATATACAGGACAGGAGAAGTGGCACTGTGCACTGTCCATATATACAGGAGAAGAGAAGTGGTACTGTGCAGTATCCATATATACAGGACAGGAGAAGTGGTACTGTGCAGTGTCCATATATACAGGACAGGAGAAGTGGTACTGTGCAGTGTCCTATATACAGGACCGGAGAAGTGGTACTGTGCAGTGTCCATATATACAGGAGAAGAGAAATGGTACTGTGCAGTGTCCATATATACTGGAGAAGAGAAGTGGTACTGTGCAGTGTCTATATATACAGGACAGGAGAAGTGGCACTGTGCACTGTCCATATATACAGGAGAAGAGAAGTGGTACTGTGCAGTGTCCATATGTACAGGGCAGGAGAAGTGGTACTGTGCAGTGTCCATATATACAGGACAGGAGAAGTGGTACTGTGCAGTGTCCGTATATACAGGACAGAAAAAGTGGTACTGTGCAGTGTCCATATATACAGGACAGGAGAAGTGGTACTGTGCAGTGTCCATATATACAGGACAGGAGAAGTGGTACTGTGCAGTGTCCATATATACAGGACAGAAAAAGTGGTACTGTAAAGTGTCCATATATACAGGAGAAGAGAAATGGTACTGTGCAGTGTCCATATATAGGACAGGAGAAGTGGTACTGTGCAGTGTCCATATATACAGGACAGAAAAAGTGGTACTGTAAAGTGTCCATATATACAGGAGAAGAGAAATGGTACTGTGCAGTGTCCATATATACAGGAGAAGAGAAGTGGTACTGTGCAGTGTCTATATATACAGGACAGGAGAAGTGGTACTGTGCACTGTCCATATATACAGGAGAAGAGAAGTGGTACTGTGCAGTGTCCATATGTACAGGGCAGGAGAAGTGGTACTGTGCAGTGTCCATATATACAGGACAGGAGAAGTGGTACTGTGCAGTGTCCATATATACAGGACAGGAGAAGTGGTACTGTGCAGTGTCCATATATACAGGACAGGAGAAGTGGTACTGTGCAGTGTCCATATATACAGGATAAGAGAAGTGGTACTGTGCAGTGTCCATATATACAGGACAGGAGAAGTGGTACTGTGCAGTGTCCGTATATACAGGACAGAAGAAGTGGTACTGTGAAGTGTCCATATATACAGGACAGGAGAAGTGGTACTGTGCAGTGTCCATATATACAGGACAGAAGTAGTACTGTGCAGTGTCCATATATACAGGAGAAGAGAAGTGGTACTGTGCAGTGTCCTTATATACAGGACAGGAAAAGTGGTACTGTGCAGGGTCCATATATACAGGGCAGGAGAAGTGGTACTGTGCAGTGTCCATATATACAGGACAAGAGAAGTGGTACTGTGCAGTGTCCATATATACAGGACAAGAGAAGTGGTACTGTGCAGTGTCCATATATACAGGACAAGAGAAGTGGTACTGTGCAGTGTCCTTATATACCGGACAGGAGAAGTGGTACTGTGCAGTGTCTATATATACAGGACAGGAGAAGTGGTACTGTGCAGTGTCCATATATACAGGACAGGAGAAGTGGTACTCTGCAGTGTCCATATATACAGGACAGGAGAAGTGGTACTATGCAGTGTCCATATATACAGGGCAGGAGAAGTGGTACTATGCAGTGTCCATATATACAGGGCAGGAGAAGTGGTACTGTGCAGTGTCCATATATACAGGACAGGAGAAGTGGTACTGTGCAGTGTCCTTATATACCGGACAGGAGAAGTGGTACTGTGCAGTGTCCATATATACAGGACAGGAGAAGTGGTACTGTGCAGTGTCCATATATACAGGACAAGAGAAGTGGTACTGTGCAGTGTATATATATATATGTACACAGGACAGGAGAAGTGGTACTGTGCAGTGTCCTTATATACAGGACAGGAGAAGTGGTACTGTGCAGTGTCCATATATACAGGACAGGAGAAGTGGTACTGTGCAGTGTCCATATATACAGGGCAGGAGAAGTGGTACTGTGCAGTGTCCATATATACAGGACAGGAGAAGTGGTACTGTGCAGTGTCCATATATATAGGACAAGAGAAGTGGTACTGTGCAGTGTCCATATATACAGGACAGGAGAAGTGGTACTGTGTAGTGTCCATATATACAGGAGAAGAGAAGTGGTACTGTGCAGTGTCCTTATATACAGGACAGGAGAAGTGGTACTGTGCAGGGTCCATATATACAGGACAGGAGAAGTGGTACTGTGCAGTGTCCATATATACAGGACAAGAGAAGTAGTACTGTGCAGTGTCCATATATACAGGACAAGAGAAGTGGTACTGTGCAGTGTCCATATATACAGGACAAGAGAAGTGGTACTGTGCAGTGTTCATATATACAGGACAGGAGAAGTGGTACTGTGCAGTGTCCATATATACAGGGCAGGAGAAGTGGTACTGTGCAGTATCCTATATACAGGACAGGAGAAGTGGTACTGTGCAGTGTCCATATATACAGGGCAGGAGAAGTGGTACTGTGCAGTATCCTATATACAGGACAGGAGAAGTGGTACTGTGCAGTGTCCATATATACAGGGCAGGAGAAGTGGTACTGTGCAGTGTCCATATATACAGGACAAGAGAAGTGGTACTGTGCAGTATCCTATATACAGGACAGGAGAAGTGGTACTGTGCAGTGTCCATATATACAGGGCAGGAGAAGTGGTACTGTGCAGTGTCCATATATACAGGACAGGAGAAGTGGTACTGTGCAGTGTCCATATATACAGGACAGGAGAAGTGGTACTGTGCATTGTCCATATATACAGGACAGGAGAAGTGGTACTGTGCAGTGTCCATATATACAGGACAGGAGAAGTGGTACTGTGCAGTGTCCTTATATACCGGACAGGAGAAGTGGTACTGTGCAGTGTCCATATATACAGGACAGGAGAAGTGGTACTGTGCAGTGTCCATATATACAGGACAGGAGAAGTGGTACTGTGCAGTGTCCATATATACAGGACAGGAGAAGTGGTACTGTGCAGTGTCCATATATACAGGGCAGGAGAAGTGGTACTGTGCAGTGTCCATATATACAGGACAGGAGAAGTGGTACTGTGCAGTGTCCATATATATAGGACAAGAGAAGTGGTACTGTGCAGTGTCCATATATACAGGACAGGAGAAGTGGTACTGTGTAGTGTCCATATATACAGGAGAAGAGAAGTGGTACTGTGCAGTGTCCTTATATACAGGACAGGAGAAGTGGTACTGTGCAGGGTCCATATATACAGGACAGGAGAAGTGGTACTGTGCAGTGTCCATATATACAGGACAAGAGAAGTGGTACTGTGCAGTGTCCATATATACAGGACAAGAGAAGTGGTACTGTGCAGTGTTCATATATACAGGACAAGAGAAGTGGTACTGTGCAGTGTCCATATATACAGGACAGGAGAAGTGGTACTGTGCAGTGTCCATATATACAGGACAGGAGAAGTGGTACTATGCAGTGTCCATATATACAGGGCAGGAGAAGTGGTACTGTGCAGTGTCCATATATACAGGACAGGAGAAGTGGTACTGTGCAGTGTCCATATATATAGGACAAGAGAAGTGGTACTGTGCAGTGTCCATATATACAGGACAGGAGAAGTGGTACTGTGTAGTGTCCATATATACAGGAGAAGAGAAGTGGTACTGTGCAGTGTCCTTGTATACAGGACAGGAGAAGTGGTACTGTGCAGTGTCCATATATACAGGACAGGAGAAGTGGTACTGTGTAATGTCCATATATACAGGAGAAGAGAAGTGGTACTGTGCAGTGTCCTTATATACAGGACAGGAGAAGTGGTACTGTGCAGTGTCCATATATACAGGACAGGAGAAGTGGTACAGTGCAGTGTCCATATATACAGGACAGAAGAAGTGGTACTGTGCAGTGTCCATATATACAGGACAAGAGAAGTGGTACTGTGCAGTGTCCATATATACAGGAGAAGAGAAGTGGTACTGTGCAGTGTACATATATACAGGACAGGAGAAGTGGTACTGTGCAGTGTCCATATATACAGGACAGGAGAAGTGGTACTGTGCAGTGTCCATATATACAGGACAGGAGAAGTGGTACTGTGCAGTGTCCATATATACAGGGCAGGAGAAGTGGTACTGTGCAGTGTCCATATATACAGGACAGGAGAAGTGGTACTGTGCAGTGTCCATATATACAGGACAGGAGAAGTGGTACAGTGCAGTGTCCATATATACAGGACAGAAGAAGTGGTACTGTGCAGTGTCCATATATACAGGAGAAGAGAAGTGGTACTGTGCAGTGTCCATATATACAGGACAAGAGAAGTGGTACTGTGCAGTGTCCATATATACAGGACAAGAGGAGTGGTACTGTGCAGTGTCCATATATACAGGACAAGAGAAGTGGTACTGTGCAGTGTCCTTATATACCGGACAGGAGAAGTGGTACTGTGCAGTGTCTATATATACAGGACAGGAGAAGTGGTACTGTGCAGTGTCCATATATACAGGACAGGAGAAGTGGTACTCTGCAGTGTCCATATATACAGGACAGGAGAAGTGGTACTTTGCAGTGTCCATACATACAAGACAGGAGAAGTGGTACTGTGCAGTGTCTATATATATACAGGAGAAGTGGTACTGTGCAGTGTCCATATATACAGGAGAGGAGAAGTGGTACTGTGCAGGGTCCATATATACTGGACAGGAGAAGTGGTACTGTGCAGTGTCCATATATACAGGACAGGAGAAGTGGTACTGTGCAGTGTCCATATATACAGGACAGGAGAAGTGGTACTCTGCAGTGTCCATATATAGAAGACAGGAGAAGTGGTAATGTGCAGTGTCTATATATATACAGGACAGGAGAAGTGGTACTGTGCAGTGTCCTTATATACAGGAGAAGTGGTACTGTGCAGTGTCCATATATACAGAACAGGAGAAGTGGTACTGTGCAGTGTCCATATATACAGAACAGGAGAAGTGGTACTGTGCAGTGTCAGTATATACAGGACAGGAGAAGTGGTACTGTGCAGTGTCCATATATACAGGACAGGAGAAGTGGTACTGTGCAGTGTCCATATATACAGAACAGGAGAAGTGGTACTGTGCAGTGTCCATATATACAGAACAGGAGAAGTGGTACTGTGCAGTGTCAGTATATACAGGACAGGAGAAGTGGTACTGTGCAGTGTCCATATATACAGGACAGAAGAAGTGGTACTGTGCAGTGTCCATATATACAGGACAGGAGAAGTGGTACTGTGCAGTGTCCATATATACAGAACAGGAGAAGTGGTACTGTGCAGTGTCCATATATACAGAACAGGAGAAGTGGTACTGTGCAGTGTCAGTATATACAGGACAGGAGAAGTGGTACTGTGCAGTGTCCATATATACAGGACAGGAGAAGTGGTACTGTGCAGTGTCCATATATACAGGAGAAGAGAAGTGGTACTGTGCAGTGTCCATATATACAGGACAGGAGAAGTGGTACTGTGCACTGTCCATATATACAGGACAGGAGAAGTAGTACTGTGCAGTGTCCATATATATATAGGACAGGAGAAGTGGTATTGTGCAGTGTCCATATATACAGGACAGGAGAAGTGGTACTGTGCAGTGTCCATATATACAGGAGAAGAGAAGTGGTACTGTGCAGTGTCCATATATACAGGACAGGAGAAGTGGTACTGTGCAGTGTCCATATATACAGGACAGGAGAAGTAGTACTGTGCAGTGTCCATATATACAGGATAGGAGAAGTGGTACTGTGCAGTGTCCATATATACAGGACAAGAGAAGTGGTACTGTGCAGTGTCCATATATACAGGACAGAAAAAGTGGTACTGTGCAGTGTCCATATATACAGGAGAAGAGAAGTGGTACTGTGCAGTGTCCATATATATACAGGACAAGAGCTGTGGTACTGTGCAGTGTCCATATATACAGAACAGGAGAAGTGGTACTGTGCAGTGTCAGTATATACAGGACAGGAGAAGTGGTACTGTGCAGTGTCCATATATACAGGACAGAAGAAGTGGTACTGTGCAGTGTCCATATATACAGGACAGGAGAAGTGGTACTGTGCAGTGTCCATATATACAGAACAGGAGAAGTGGTACTGTGCAGTGTCCATATATACAGAACAGGAGAAGTGGTACTGTGCAGTGTCAGTATATACAGGACAGGAGAAGTGGTACTGTGCAGTGTCCATATATACAGGACAGGAGAAGTGGTACTGTGCAGTGTCCATATATATATAGGACAGGAGAAGTGGTATTGTGCAGTGTCCATATATACAGGACAGGAGAAGTGGTACTGTGCAGTGTCCATATATACAGGAGAAGAGAAGTGGTACTGTGCAGTGTCCATATATACAGGACAGGAGAAGTGGTACTGTGCACTGTCCATATATACAGGACAGGAGAAGTAGTACTGTGCAGTGTCCATATATATATAGGACAGGAGAAGTGGTATTGTGCAGTGTCCATATATACAGGACAGGAGAAGTGGTACTGTGCAGTGTCCATATATACAGGAGAAGAGAAGTGGTACTGTGCAGTGTCCATATATACAGGACAGGAGAAGTGGTACTGTGCAGTGTCCATATATACAGGACAGGAGAAGTAGTACTGTGCAGTGTCCATATATACAGGACAAGAGAAGTGGTACTGTGCAGTGTCCATATATACAGGAGAAGAGAAGTGGTACTGTGCAGTGTCCATATATATACAGGACAAGAGCAGTGGTACTGTGCAGTATCCATATATACAGGACAGGAGAAGTGGTACTGTGCAGTGTCCATATATACAGGACAGGAGAAGTGGTACTGTGCAGTGTCCATATATACAGGAGAAGAGAAGTGGTACTGTGCAGTGTCCATATATACAGGACAGGAGAAGTGGTACTGTGCACTGTCCATATATACAGGACAGGAGAAGTGGTACTGTGCAGGGTCCATATATACAGGACAGGAGAAGTGGTACTGTGCATTGTCCATATATACAGGACAGGAGAAGTGGTACTGTGCAGTGTCCATATATACAGGACAGGAGAAGTGGTACTGTGCAGTGTCCTATATACAGGACAGGAGAAGTGGTACTGTGCAGTGTTCATATATACAGGACAAGAGAAGTGGTACTGTGCAGTGTCCTATATACAGGACAAGAGAAGTGGTACTGTGCAGTGTCCATATATACCGGACAGAAGAAGTGGTACTGTGCACTGTCCATATATACAGGACAGGAGAAGTGGTACTGTGCAGTGTCCTATATACAGGACAGGAGAAGTGGTATTGTGCAGGGTCCATATATACAGGATAAGAGAAGTGGTACTGTGCAGTGTCCATATATACAGGGCAGGAGAAGTGGTACTGTGTAGTGTCCATATATACAGGACAAGAGAAGTGGTACTGTGCAGTGTCCTATATACAGGACAGGAGAAGTGGTACTGTGCAGTGTCCATATATACAGGGCAGGAGAAGTGGTACTGTGCAGTGTCCTATATACAGGACAGGAGAAGTGGTACTGTGCAGTGTCCATATATACAGGGCAGGAGAAGTGGTACTGTGCAGTGTCCATATATACAGGGCAGGAGAAGTGGTACTGTGCAGTGTCCTATATACAGGACAGGAGAAGTGGTACTGTGCAGTGTCCATATATACAGGGCAGGAGAAGTGGTACTGTGCAGTGTCCTATATACAGGACAGGAGAAGTGGTACTGTGCAGTGTCCATATATACAGGGCAGGAGAAGTGGTACTGTGTAGTGTCCATATATACAGGACAGGAGAAGTGGTACTGTGCAGTGTCCTATATACAGGACAGGAGAAGTGGTACTGTGCAGTGTCCATATATACAGGGCAGGAGAAGTGGTACTGTGTAGTGTCCATATATACAGGACAAGAGAAGTGGTACTGTGCAGTGTCCATATATACAGGGCAGGAGAAGTGGTACTGTGTAGTGTCCATATATACAGGACAGGAGAAGTGGTACTGTAAAGTGTCCATATATACAGGACAGGAGAAGTGGTACTGTAAAGTGTCCATATATACAGGACAGGAGAAGTGGTACTGTGCAGTGTCCATATATACAGGACAGGAGAAGTGGTACTGTGCAGTGTCCATATATACAGGACAGGAGAAGTGGTACTGTAAAGTGTCCATATATACAGGACAGGAGAAGTGGTACTGTGCAGTGTCCATATATACAGGACAGGAGAAGTGGTACTGTGCAGTGTCTATATATACAGGACAGGAGAAGTGGTACTGTGCAGTGTCTATATATACAGGACAGGAGAAGTGGTACTGTGCAGTGTCCATATATACAGGACAGGAGAAGTGGTACTGTAAAGTGTCCATATATACAGGACAGGAGAAGTGGTACTGTGCAGTGTCCATATATACAGGAGAAGAGAAGTGGTACTGTGCAGTGTCTATATATACAGGACAGGAGAAGTGGTACTGTGCAGTGTCTATATATACAGGACAGGAGAAGTGGTACTGTGCAGTGTCCATATATACAGGACAGGAGAAGTGGTACTGTGCAGTGTCTATATATACAGGACAGAAAAAGTAGTACTGTGCAGTGTCCATATATACAGGACAGGAGAAGTGGTACTGTGCAGTGTCCATATATACAGGACAGGAGAAGTGGTACTGTGCAGTGTCCTATATACAGGACCGGAGAAGTGGTACTGTGCAGTGTCCATATATACAGGAGAAGAGAAATGGTACTGTGCAGTGTCCATATATACAGGAGAAGAGAAGTGGTACTGTGCAGTGTCTATATATACAGGACAGGAGAAGTGGCACTGTGCACTGTCCATATATACAGGAGAAGAGAAGTGGTACTGTGCAGTGTCCATATGTACAGGGCAGGAGAAGTGGTACTGTGCAGTGTCCATATATACAGGACAGAAAAAGTGGTACTGTGCAGTGTCCATATATACAGGACAGGAGAAGTGGTACTGTGCAGTGTCCATATATACAGGACAGGAGAAGTGGCACTGTGCTGTGTCCATATATAGGACAGGAGAAGTGGTACTGTGCAGTGTCCATATATACAGGACAGGAGAAGTGGTACTGTGCAGTGTCCATATATACAGGACAGAAAAAGTGGTACTGTAAAGTGTCCATATATACAGGAGAAGAGAAATGGTACTGTGCAGTGTCCATATATACAGGAGAAGAGAAGTGGTACTGTGCAGTGTCTATATATACAGGACAGGAGAAGTGGTACTGTGCACTGTCCATATATACAGGAGAAGAGAAGTGGTACTGTGCAGTGTC
Organism: Leptodactylus fuscus; assembly: GCF_031893055.1. Lineage (NCBI taxonomy): Eukaryota > Metazoa > Chordata > Amphibia > Anura > Leptodactylidae > Leptodactylus > Leptodactylus fuscus. The sequence goes on from NC_134271.1 coordinate 150,294,985, forward strand.
CATATGTACAGGGCAGGAGAAGTGGTACTGTGCAGTGTCCATATATACAGGACAGGAGAAGTGGTACTGTGCAGTGTCCGTATATACAGGACAGAAAAAGTGGTACTGTGCAGTGTCCATATATACAGGACAGGAGAAGTGGTACTGTGCAGTGTCCATATATACAGGACAGGAGAAGTGGTACTGTGCAGTGTCCATATATACAGGACAGGAGAAGTGGTACTGTGCAGTGTCCATATATACAGGATAAGAGAAGTGGTACTGTGCAGTGTCCATATATACAGGACAGGAGAAGTGGTACTGTGCAGTGTCCGTATATACAGGACAGAAGAAGTGGTACTGTGAAGTGTCCATATATACAGGACAGGAGAAGTGGTACTGTGCAGTGTTCATATATACAGGACAGAAAAAGTGGTACTGTGCAGTGTCCATATATACAGGACAGAAGTAGTACTGTGCAGTGTCCATATATACAGGAGAAGAGAAGTGGTACTGTGCAGTGTCCTTATATACAGGACAGGAAAAGTGGTACTGTGCAGGGTCCATATATACAGGGCAGGAGAAGTGGTACTGTGCAGTGTCCATATATACAGGACAAGAGAAGTGGTACTGTGCAGTGTCCATATATACAGGACAAGAGAAGTGGTACTGTGCAGTGTCCATATATACAGGACAAGAGAAGTGGTACTGTGCAGTGTCCATATATACAGGACAAGAGAAGTGGTACTGTGCAGTGTCCTTATATACCGGACAGGAGAAGTGGTACTGTGCAGTGTCTATATATACAGGACAGGAGAAGTGGTACTGTGCAGTGTCCATATATACAGGACAGGAGAAGTGGTACTCTGCAGTGTCCATATATACAGGACAGGAGAAGTGGTACTGTGCAGTGTCCATATATACAGGACAGGAGAAGTGGTACTATGCAGTGTCCATATATACAGGGCAGGAGAAGTGGTACTGTGCAGTGTCCATATATACAGGACAGGAGAAGTGGTACTGTGCAGTGTCCTTATATACCGGACAGGAGAAGTGGTACTGTGCAGTGTCCATATATACAGGACAGGAGAAGTGGTACTGTGCAGTGTCCATATATACAGGACAAGAGAAGTGGTACTGTGCAGTGTATATATATATATGTACACAGGACAGGAGAAGTGGTACTGTGCAGTGTCCTTATATACAGGACAGGAGAAGTGGTACTGTGCAGTGTCCATATATACAGGACAGGAGAAGTGGTACTGTGCAGTGTCCATATATATAGGACAAGAGAAGTGGTACTGTGCAGTGTCCATATATACAGGACAGGAGAAGTGGTACTGTGTAGTGTCCATATATACAGGAGAAGAGAAGTGGTACTGTGCAGTGTCCTTATATACAGGACAGGAGAAGTGGTACTGTGCAGTGTCCATATATACAGGACAAGAGAAGTAGTACTGTGCAGTGTATATATATACAGGACAGGAGAAGTGGTACTGTGCAGGGTCCATATATACAGGACAGGAGAAGTGGTACTGTGCAGTGTCCTTATATACAGGACAGGAGAAGTGGTACTGTGCAGGGTCCATATATACAGGACAGGAGAAGTGGTACTGTGCAGTGTCCATATATATAGGACAAGAGAAGTGGTACTGTGCAGTGTTCATATATACAGGACAGGAGAAGTGGTACTGTGCAGTGTCCATATATACAGGGCAGGAGAAGTGGTACTGTGCAGTATCCTATATACAGGACAGGAGAAGTGGTACTGTGCAGTGTCCATATATACAGGGCAGGAGAAGTGGTACTGTGCAGTATCCTATATACAGGACAGGAGAAGTGGTACTGTGCAGTGTCCATATATACAGGGCAGGAGAAGTGGTACTGTGCAGTGTCCATATATACAGGACAAGAGAAGTGGTACTGTGCAGTATCCTATATACAGGACAGGAGAAGTGGTACTGTGCAGTGTCCATATATACAGGGCAGGAGAAGTGGTACTGTGCAGTGTCCATATATACAGGACAGGAGAAGTGGTACTGTGCATTGTCCATATATACAGGACAGGAGAAGTGGTACTGTGCAGTGTCCATATATACAGGACAGGAGAAGTGGTACTGTGCAGTGTCCTTATATACCGGACAGGAGAAGTGGTACTGTGCAGTGTCCATATATACAGGACAGGAGAAGTGGTACTGTGCAGTGTCCATATATACAGGACAGGAGAAGTGGTACTGTGCAGTGTCCATATATACAGGACAGGAGAAGTGGTACTGTGCAGTGTCCATATATACAGGGCAGGAGAAGTGGTACTGTGCAGTGTCCATATATACAGGACAGGAGAAGTGGTACTGTGCAGTGTCCATATATATAGGACAAGAGAAGTGGTACTGTGCAGTGTCCATATATACAGGACAGGAGAAGTGGTACTGTGCAGTGTCCATATATACAGGAGAAGAGAAGTGGTACTGTGCAGTGTCCTTATATACAGGACAGGAGAAGTGGTAATGTGCAGGGTCCATATATACAGGACAGGAGAAGTGGTACTGTGCAGTGTCCATATATACAGGACAAGAGAAGTGGTACTGTGCAGTGTCCATATATACAGGACAAGAGAAGTGGTACTGTGCAGTGTTCATATATACAGGACAAGAGAAGTGGTACTGTGCAGTGTCCATATATACAGGACAGGAGAAGTGGTACTGTGCAGTGTCCATATATACAGGACAGGAGAAGTGGTACTATGCAGTGTCCATATATACAGGGCAGGAGAAGTGGTACTGTGCAGTGTCCATATATACAGGACAGGAGAAGTGGTACTGTGCAGTGTCCATATATATAGGACAAGAGAAGTGGTACTGTGCAGTGTCCATATATACAGGACAGGAGAAGTGGTACTGTGTAGTGTCCATATATACAGGAGAAGAGAAGTGGTACTGTGCAGTGTCCTTATATACAGGACAGGAGAAGTGGTACTGTGCAGTGTCCATATATACAGGACAGGAGAAGTGGTACAGTGCAGTGTCCATATATACAGGACAGAAGAAGTGGTACTGTGCAGTGTCCATATATACAGGAGAAGAGAAGTGGTACTGTGCAGTGTACATATATACAGGACAGGAGAAGTGGTACTGTGCAGTGTCCATATATACAGGACAGGAGAAGTGGTACTGTGCAGTGTCCATATATACAGGACAGGAGAAGTGGTACTGTGCAGTGTCCATATATACAGGGCAGGAGAAGTGGTACTGTGCAGTGTCCATATATACAGGACAGGAGAAGTGGTACTGTGCAGTGTCCATATATACAGGACAGGAGAAGTGGTACAGTGCAGTGTCCATATATACAGGACAGAAGAAGTGGTACTGTGCAGTGTCCATATATACAGGAGAAGAGAAGTGGTACTGTGCAGTGTACATATATACAGGACAGGAGAAGTGGTACTGTGCAGTGTCCATATATACAGGACAGGAGAAGTGGTACTGTGCAGTGTCCATATATACAGGACAGGAGAAGTGGTACTGTGCAGTGTCCATATATACAGGGCAGGAGAAGTGGTACTGTGCAGTGTCCATATATACAGGACAGGAGAAGTGGTACTGTGCAGTGTCCATATATATAGGACAAGAGAAGTGGTACTGTGCAGTGTCCATATATACAGGACAGGAGAAGTGGTACTGTGTAGTGTCCATATATACAGGAGAAGAGAAGTGGTACTGTGCAGTGTCCTTATATACAGGACAGGAGAAGTGGTACTGTGCAGTGTCCATATATACAGGACAGGAGAAGTGGTACTGTGCAGTGTCCATATATACAGGGCAGGAGAAGTGGTACTGTGCAGTGTCCATATATACAGGACAGGAGAAGTGGTACTGTGCAGTGTCCATATATATAGGACAAGAGAAGTGGTACTGTGCAGTGTCCATATATACAGGACAGGAGAAGTGGTACTGTGTAGTGTCCATATATACAGGAGAAGAGAAGTGGTACTGTGCAGTGTCCATATATACCGGACAGGAGAAGTGGTACTGTGCAGTGTCCATATATACAGGACAGGAGAAGTGGTACTGTGCAGTGTCCATATATACAGGACAGGAGAAGTGGTACTGTGCAGTGTCCATATATACAGGGCAGGAGAAGTGGTACTGTGCAGTGTCCATATATACAGGACAGGAGAAGTGGTACTGTGCAGTGTCCATATATATAGGACAAGAGAAGTGGTACTGTGCAGTGTCCATATATACAGGACAGGAGAAGTGGTACTGTGTAGTGTCCATATATACAGGAGAAGAGAAGTGGTACTGTGCAGTGTCCTTATATACAGGACAGGAGAAGTGGTACTGTGCAGTGTCCATATATACAGGACAGGAGAAGTGGTACTGTGCAGTGTCCATATATACAGGGCAGGAGAAGTGGTACTGTGCAGTGTTCATATATACAGGACAAGAGAAGTGGTACTGTGCAGTGTTCATATATACAGGACAAGATAAGTGGTACTGTGCAGTGTCCATATATACAGGACAAGAGAAGTGGTACTGTGCAGTATCCTATATACAGGACAAGAGAAGTGGTACTGTGCAGTGTCCATATATACAGGACAGGAGAAGTGGTACTGTGCAGTGTCCATATATACAGGACAGGAGAAGTGGTACTATGCAGTGTCCATATATACAGGGCAGGAGAAGTGGTACTGTGCAGTGTCCATATATACAGGACAGGAGAAGTGGTATTGTGCAGTGTCCATATATACAGGACAGGAGAAGTGGTACTGTGCAGTGTCCATATATACAGGACAAGAGAAGTGGTACTGTGCAGTGTCCATATATACAGGACAGGAGAAATGGTACTGTGCATTGTGTATATATACAGGACAGAAGAAGTGGTACTGTGTAGTGTCCATATATACAGGACAAGAGAAGTGGTACTGTGCAGTGTCCATACATACAGGACAGGAGAAGTGGTACTGTGCAGTGTCCTTATATACAGGACAAGAGAAGTGGTACTGTGCAGTGTCCATATATACAGGAGAAGAGAAGTGGTACTGTGCAGTGTCCTTATATACAGGACAAGAGAAGTGGTACTGTGCAGTGTCCATATATACAGGGCAGGAGAAGTGGTACTGTGCAGTGTCCATTTATACAGGACAGGAGAAGTGGTACTGTGCAGTGTCCATATATACAGGACAGGAGAAGTGGTACTGTGCAGTGTCCATATATACAGGACAGGAGAAGTGGTACTGTGCATTGTCCATATATACAGGACAGGAGAAGTGGTACTGTGCAGTGTCTATATATACAGGACAGGAGAAGTGGTACTGTGCGGTGTCCATATATACAGGACAGGAGAAGTGGTACTGTGCGGTGTCCGAATATACAGGACAGGAGAAGTGGTACTGTGCAGTGTCCATATATACAGGACAGGAGAAGTGGTACTGTGCAGTGTCTATATATACAGGACAGGAGAAGTGGTACTGTGCGGTGTCCATATATACAGGACAGGAGAAGTGGTACTGTGCGGTGTCCATATATACAGGACAGGAGAAGTGGTACTGTGCGGTGTCCATATATACAGGACAGGAGAAGTGGTACTGTGCGGTGTCCATATATACAGGACAGGAGAAGTGGTACTGTGCGGTGTCCATATATACAGGACAGGAGAAGTGGTACTGTGCGGTGTCCATATATACAGGACAGGAGAAGTGGTACTGTGCAGTGTATATATATAATAAGTTGTAGTATTACCTCCCTGTATTCTCTCAGTCTTCTTCCTCTGTCTCCAGGTCTTGCACTTTGTACACGGTCCCTCAGTGTTGCAGGGGTTGCTCTTGTCAGTTGCTCCCTGGGCCCTGTTCTATGATGTCACCAGTAGGGGGGGTCCCTGTCTGTGCTGTCAGGTCAGTGCTTTGTATTACTGAAGTTCTGGGGGTTGTGTTCGGATTACTGGGGTTTTTGTGGGGGCCCCTGATGATATTTAGTGACTAGGGCTGTGGGTGGTGACTGTTCCTTATATTAGGGGAAGGGGCTCAGTATAATGCTACTCTATGGGGTCCTGTCCTGGCTTCTGTCTGCAGAACATCTCATTGGTTGTAGGCTGAAGACTTTCCTTGGGGGTCCCTAGATTTGTTTAGGGGGGTCTTCAGGATTTTGTGTCCCCTGTAATAAGAACAATCAGAAAGTAATGTAACAGATTGGAAGGTTTCTATTTCCTGCCGTGTCTATGGAGTGTTTGTGTTACATTATTGTTACATTGTTGTATTCTTGTTCTTCCGCTCTTACATTATTGTTACATATGTTGCTGTATACATCCTACATCCATTTCTGGACCCCTAAACTGCAGAACCCAAGCTTAAGGTTGCACTGCTGGTCAGGAGTCTTGGAAAGCTGGGTGGAATGGCATATTTTTATGTCATTTCAAAGTGGCAAACCAAATGGCCACAACTATATCTCTTAAAGGATTGTCACTCCTTTCCTTTGGGACAGCTGGGTGACAACCAAAGACTACCCAGCTTTTCCAAATAGTCAAAGGATCACTTTTCCAAGGCAGATGACTCGAGGACTTGTAGTGTTGTGTGATTTTTTAGGGACACATTACCCCCTGCCCTCTGCCCCCCTTGTGTGATATTATAGGGACACATTGCCCCTGCCCCCCTTGCCCCCTGCCCTCTGTCCCCCTTGCCCGGGGCCTCTGCTTCCTATCCCTGGTGAGGTCCGGGCTCGTGTTACTCTCTGTCTTTATATAGACCCCTATGTATATAATGTATCCATGTATATCTCTTGGGCGGGCTGACGGTTGGCAGAGGGTACGGCGTGGTCCCCATTTATTGTACGTTCACCATCACACCTTAGTATTATGATGGAGGACACAACGCGCCACCGCTATACCGCTATGTATTGCTGCCAGTGGAGCGTCATGCTTGGATGGCAGCTTGTGGGCGCAGTGCCACACCACATAGCGGGTGCACCTGTAGTGCGGGATTAGCAGACACTATACCATGGCCTGCAGGCATTCAGTCTGACCCTTTATGTACCTCTCCACAGCTCCTGCCAGCCATGCCGCCCGCCCCTCCACACAACTTCTCCTGGGTGGAGCCCGGCCTGCTGGCTGGTATGGCGATGCCGCGTCTCCCGGCTCATTATGAATACCTCTATGAGAATGGGATCCGCCACCTGGTGACCCTGACCGAGCACAAACCACCTTACCATGACACCTGCCTGGGCATCACCCTGCACCGCATCCGCATCCTGGACTTCTGCCCACCCAGCATGGAGCAGGTCAAGACCTTCCTGAGGATTGTGGAGGACGCCAGAGCCAAAGGGGAGGTGGGTGGCATCAGCCAGTATGTGTAACAGAATGCCCGATATTCAGAGACCCCCGCCAGCTCTGCACCCGTCTATTCAGCAATGGGATCTGTTCATGGGAAAGCTGGGTGACTAACTTAAGAAACGATTATTTTCTTTTATACGATGAAATGGTTGCTGGGAAAGCTGGGTGACGGGCAATATGGCCACCTCTACACTGCTGAATGGCAAAACTGCGTCCTATTACCAGACAGGCCTGCCTTTCAGGAGCTTGGGAAAGCTAGGTGACAGCCCCTATGGCCATGTCTACACTCCTTAATGATGAAAATGTGTCATATTACCAGGCCGGCCTGCCTTTCAGGAGACTGGGAAAGCTGGGTAACAGTCATTATGGCCACCCCTACACTCCTTAATGGTGAAACTGCGTCATATTACCAGGCCGGCCTGACTTTCAGGAGACTGGGAAAATTGGGTGGTGCAATACAACGTTTTATAAGACGATTCTCCCAGCTGAGGGTCTGTTACAGTCGTATCCAGCCTGGTGATGCTTTGTTACAATGTATCAGCGCAGGTAACTTGGACTATGCTGTTTGCTATGGGCATGTTAATAAATCTGCCCCATTGGGGGTAAATTCACCTCTGATCTGTACCATGATCTCCATGTCTGATGCCCGTCTCTCTCCCCCAGGCGGTCGCGGTCCATTGCTTGCACGGACACGGACGCACCGGCACCATGTTGGCTTGCTATCTGGTAAAAACTAGAAAGATCACTGGAGTGGACGCCATTCACGAAATCCGACAGCTCCGCCGCGGATCCATCGAGACGACTGAGCAAGAGAAGTCTGTGATACAGTTCCATCATCACATCAAGTGATGGGAGAGAGTGTGGCGCCCATCCCCCGAGGGGACCCCGAAATATTGTAATAAGTGGACTCAGTGTTGTATGGACTATTTGTATAAAATCTCTGTATGTCCAGAAGACGCTGTGTATTGTATACATGTGCCCTGAGGGGGAGCCACTGAGCACCCCTACACTCACTACCTATAGGGCAAACACAGGGGCCCCTCTGCTATATACAGCACTGGGACTAGTAATGGGGCTGCACGCTTCGCCCCTCACTGCCATTTTCTTGGGTTAACCCTTTAGTGATAGTCTCACGGGTCTGTGCGGGGGTGGGGGTTAGTGTCACTTCTTGTAATTCCTAATCCGCTTGTGAGGAGTGGGAGTTATCACATGACTCTTTGGTCATAAAACCGCCCGGATTACGGGGTATTAGCCGCTGCGACACCGGAGGATTTCCTTCTATTTTAACCAAAAATAGAGCTAAGCAGCCATGTAAAGCTGGGTGGGGGACGGGGGTGGGGGTGTCAGGAAGAGAGGAAGGGGATGCAATTATAGGGGCCACGCCATGGCATGGTGATGGGGCCAAGGACCACCCTCAAGCAAACACGAGTCTGATCCATGACCGTATGGTATATAGAACTTAGTGACCGTGGTCCCAATTCCCTCCTACGCACCTCTCATAGGGTTGTCAGCCTTCCGCAGGGGCGGGTACAATGACTGAGCATGGGAGGGGCGCTAAGGCTTAAAGGGGATGTTCAGGCAATCTTCTAACATTTTCTTTAGATACAGTACTAAGTGGTTTTTTGGGTTGTTCCAATCCGGGTCATTAGGGTTGAGCAATCGGGATCGGATACCGATCAGCGATCGAGTAAATTTCACGATCGCGATTGGAATTCCGATCCCGATCTTTTTTGGTGGGATCGAGGGCTCACGTTAGTTCCCACAATGCTTGGCTACTGGCCAATCATTGAGGGAAAAGCTAACATGTAGAGTTGAGGGATCGGGAAAGATCGGATCCCAATCAGCGATCGAGCAAATTTCATGATCGGGATCGGCTGGAAAATGATCGAAAATCAGATTTTAAAAACGATCCTGAAATCTCAAGATTGGCTCAACCCTAGGGGTCATGTGTGGAAGTGGAGGAAGGGGGCGGACCGACATGGGAGGCGGGTGCTAGCTCCGATCACATGACTAAGGGTTGGAATCAGTCACAAACCCCCATAGGTACAACATCTGAAAACCCCAGTAGGTGAAAAAGACCTGAACGACCCCTTTAACCCCGGGAGAGGAAGGGGCCACATTGTAGTTTCCATACAGGGCCCTCCCTTCTAGAGAAGTATTTTGGAGCTCCTGGGCCCCAATGCAAAATCTGTAATGGGCCTTATCTACCTTGTGCCATGTGGAAGTATATAGTATTTGTTATGGGCCCCCCAGGATTTGGGGCCTAGTTGCGTTTCCTACGGCTGCTCCCGGATGTGTAACTTGAAGCTTCTGGGCCCCATTGCAAGATCTGCTATGAGACCCCTACCAACTTTGTCATGTGGAATAGTATTATATGGCTGAGGAACCATTCAGGCCCTCTCTGGGTCTAGGGCCCGGTACTGCTGCTGCCTCTGTACCTCCTATGGCTATATCCCCGGCTGTACCCCCTGTAGTCACGTTCTTGCTCCATCCTGGAGTTCTGACTGGAGGTTCCCAGGCTCCATCTTGTCCCTGTTGTCACCACTAGTCAGTGACTGGTGGAGGGGCAGCGCCGGCACCCGCACGTTACCTGCTGATTTAGTCGCCGGCTGTGTTTATCTAGAAATATCTGGCACCAGTTACAAAGGAAGGAAAAATAAACAGGATCACGGAGGACAAAGGGATGGCCGGCTAAGCATGCAGCGCATTATGACTGACCCCGGGGTGGGCAAAACAGGGGCCACAACATGTACAGTGACCCCGGAGAGGACACCAGTGAGCGCTGGACCGGCTGCGAGCACAACGGACAACACGGAGAGGTTATAGGGACTTCATACCGGACACAGAATACATGAAATACAAGAAGTTTAGGGGATCAGAGCGGCCATCATTGTTCACCACATGGGTCATTATTTCCAACACTGATATGCGGTCACTTTGTAGTCCATGACCTTGTAGCCGGACCTACAAAATGGAGGGCTGGGGCGACCTCTGTGTTCCCTGATCGGCTTTATCTCAGGATGTATACAACAGGCAGAAAGTTGGAGGTGGCGCCAAAACAGAAGTCAAAACTGGGTGGAGTTTTTAAGAAGTTTCAGTAATTACTAGAGATGAGCGAACAGTAAAATAATCTATGTTCGTTATTCGTTTTGAATAGCTGCTCAATATTCGACTATTCAAACGAATATCGAACCCCATTATAGTCTATGGAGAAAATGCTTTGACTCAGGAGGGTCACCAAGTCCACTATGACACCCCAGGAAATGATGCCAACACCTCTGGAATGACACTGGGACAGCAGGGGAAGCATGTCTGGGGGCATCTAACACACCAAAGTCCCTCTATGACCCCAACATCACAGCCTAACAACTACACACTTTACACACTCAAAAAAACCTCTATCAAAGTGGGAAAATACCTGGAAACCTTCTTTACTCCCCAAATGGATGGACACAAACCCCAATTTCAGCTAAACAAACAGTAACAACCACCTCTTTAAATCACATTGCCCATGACAACCACAAATGAAATAGGCAATGGGAAATCCTTCAGTCCCCCCCTGAACTGTCATTGTGGATGTGTGTGTGTGACATTTACTGTGACGGAGTCTTCATGCATATTAGTGGGCATGGACAACCTAACGTACAAGACTCTCATGCTGAGCTGCCTCATTACTGAACACGATCAACCAGGGTAGTCAGGGCTGGATATTTGCACCAGCAGAGTTTTTGGCCCTTGGGGTGAGTTGAGCCTTGTAGCAGCAGTGTCTCTCCAATGTCTCTCCAAACCGCAAATGAGACAAACATGGCCGACACTATTCTTATAAATCCGTTTTCGGCAGACAATGACTTTTTCCGATTTTTTTTTTCACTGCCTCCATTGTCGTAGTTCCTGTCCCTCCTCCCCTGCACAGTGATTGGTGCAAAAAAAGCGCCAGGGAAGGTGGGAGGGGATACAAATTTTTACTGCGTTTGCGGCCTGGTATTCAATTGGGAACGAATACCTCGAACAGCCTGATATTCGATCAAATACCTATTAGATGGAACGCCGTTCGCTCATCTCTAGCTGCCATATTTGCAATTTCATAATAGTCGCCCTAAATAAGGTGCCGCCCTCGCGTTGTGTCCAGAGACCTCCTGAGAGGATGGTAAGCTCCGGCGCTACATAAAAAGCTCCACCTCCCAAAAAAGTTTAAAAAAAAAAGTTTTTTTTGTTTTTTTTTAAGTGTCTCTATAAGGATCAGGGACTAGAACTGAATATAGGTCAGAATTTATAGCCAATCTCCCTATATACTGTATGTCTAGGTTACATATTAGGTTTTATAACATAGTTTTGAGGTTGATCACAGTGACCACAAGAGGGCGCCGCTTATTGGTAATACAGTAAAGAAAGAAAAATTTTAGTAAAAAATAATTGTTAATATAATAATAATTATAATCATAATATCATTAACGATATAATAATAATATAATAATAATTAATAATAAAATATTAGTAATAAGAGCAATAATAGTCATACTAATATAACAGTAGTACATGACAATAACATATAATAATAATAAAGTAATAATAACTAATAATAATAGTAATTGTAATATTAATAAAATAATGAAAATAGTAATAATAATATTGTAAGCCTAATAAAATAACAATATTACTCCTAATAATACCTATGGTAATAATGAAAACATAATAATGAAAATAATACCATAATAATAATAATAATAACACTGGTAAAATAATAGTAATAAGAGCAATAATAATTATATCAATAATAACAATAATGTTGATATACAGTCATGGCCAAAAGTTTTGAGAATGATACAAATATTAATTTTTACAAAGTCTACTGCTTCAGTTTTTCTAATGGCAATTTGCATATACTCCAGAATGTTATAAAGAGTGATCAGCTTAACAGCAATTACTTGCAAAGTCAATATTTGCCTAGAAAATGAACTTTATCCCCCAAAACACATTTCAACATCATTGCAGCCCTGCCTTAAAAGGACCAGCTAACATCGTTTCAGTGATTGCTCCATTAACACAGGTGTGGGTGTTGATGAGGACAGGGCTGGAGATCAATCTGTCATGATTAAGTAAGATTGGCACCACTGGACACTTTAAAAGGAGGCTGGTGCTTGGCATCATTGTTTCTCTTCTGTTAACCATGGTTATCTCTAAAGAAACACATGCAGTCATCATTGCACTGCACAAAAATGGCCTAACAGGGAAGAGTATCGCAGCTAGAAAGATTGCACCTCAGTCAACAATCTATCGCATCATCAAGAACTTCAAGGAGAGAGGTTCCATTGTTGGCAAAAAGGCTCCAGGGCGCCCAAGAAAGACCAGCAAGCGCCAGGACCGTCTCTTAAAAGTGTTTCAGCTGCAGGATCGGGCTACCAGCAGTGCAGAGCTTGCTCAGGAATGGCAGCAGGCAGATGTGAGTGCATCTGCACGCACTGTGAGGCGGAGACTCTTGGAGCAAGGCCTGGTCTCAAGGAGGGCAGCAAAGAAGCCACTTCTATCCAGAAAAAAACATCAGGGACAGACTGATATTCTGCAAAAGGTAGAGGGAGTGGACTGCTGAGGACTGGGGGAAAGTCATTTTCTCTGATGAATCCCCTTTTCAATTGTTTGGGACATCTGGAAAACCGCTTATTCGGAGAAGACGAGGTGAGCGCTACCACCAGTCTTGTCTCATGCCAACTGTAAGGCATCCTGAAACCATTCATGTGTGGGGTTGCTTCTCAGCCAAGGGAATCGGCTCTCTCACAGTCTTGCCTAAAAACACAGCCATGAATAAAGAATGGTACCAGAATGTCCTCCAAGATCAACTTCTCCCAACTGTCCAAGAGCAGTTTGGTGATCAACAATGCCTTTTCCAGCATGATGGAGCACCTTGCCATAAAGCAAAGGTGATAACTAAATGGCTCAGGGAACAAAACATAGAGATTTTGGGTAAATGGCCTGGAAACTCCCCAGATCTTAATCCCATTGAGAACTTGTGGTCAATCATCAAGAGACGGGTGGACAAACAAAAACCTACAAATTCTGACACAATGCAAGCATTGATTGTGCAAGAATGGACGGCTATCAGTCAGGATTTGGTCCAGAGGTTGATTGAGAGCTGCCAGGGAGAATTGCAGAGGTCCTGAAGAAGAAGGGTCAACACTACAAATATTGCAACGCTGCATTAACTCATTCTAACTGTCAATATAAGCTTTTATTACTCAGAATATGATTGCTATTATATTTCTGTAAGTGATAAAAAAAACATCTGACAAACACACATAAAAACCAGAGGGCAGCAGATCATGTGACAATAGAAGATTTGTGTCATTCTCAAAACTTTTGGCCATGACTGTAATGTAATAATACAAGTAATATTAATAACAACATAATAATAGTAATGATATAATAAAGCAATAGTGATAATAATAATAAAATAATAAAAAAAATCATCATAGTAATAATGATAATATAACAAAGTGATAATTAATAAATAACACTAATAATAACATTTATAATAAAATAACTAATAAAAATAATAATAATTCTTAATAAATAAAATATATATGTAAAATAAAATAAAACTTCATCGTCAAGATTTTTCTTTATTTATCGTTTTCTCGTTTCTTTACTGGGAACAATATGGACAATCCTGTAGATTTGGGGGTCACGGACACCTCTAGGGCGGCCTCCCTTATACACTTATATCAGTTCTCCAGAATTGATGGGGTAGGTCTGAGAATCTGAGCACTTATAAGGTTAATCTCCTAGGTGTGGTGCAGCCCCCCAGGCCGCCACCAGAGGGAGACACCTGAGCAGCCATGTCCTCCGCCTGCGCCCAGGACTACATTTCCCATTGTGCACCCTGGACCTCGGCTGATTGGCTGCAGCTGCTGAGCCTGTGATGGGTAGAGAGCGGCAGGGCTGTCCTGGCAGCCTGGAGCTTCATTGGTTGTTGCTGTGGAAACAATGGGCGCTTGATTGAAAGAGTGGGTGGGCTTCAGCATCATGGGGCACACCTACTATTATGTTTGCAAGTTGCAGGCTGGCAGGGAGTTCAGGCAGGAATAGAAAGGAGGAGAGAAGGGGGGGAATTAAGACACAGGAGCTTGGAGAGCGGAGTGCAAGCTTCTCTGCCCTGCATGCTCCCCCTGCCCGCCTGCTCTGGGACTAGCAAAAATTGCCTCCAGCAAGTGCGGCTGAGCCACAGGTACATGCACCAGCCATTGTCCCTGGAGATATTGGCCGAAACAGCGGATCCGGCATTTATTGGGGTGCACCTCCAACATGTGCAACATTATCCCATGAGGCGGGAGGTCCCTGCCAGCCCCCTGCCTCCCTGATAGCCTTGCAACTAATGTGGCACAGCCTTGCGTTGCAGCAGCAGAAGGATCCCTTTGCACGCTGGCAACAGGTAGAGGGTGGATCCGATTGTAGGAGAGGCACAAGGGTGGTCCAGCTTCATGCCCTCTGACAGCTCATCAAGCCCGCCATGGTGTGCTAGGTGGTCCGGCCACCAGGACCTACACACCACCCCTTCTTCTCCATGCTTATATTCCAGGACGTCCATGGGCCCTGCTCCGCCAGGTAAGCCTGCCATACCCTAATGCATTGTGTGCGCCCCTCCTGTACCGCGCCGGGCACCCACAGGCTCGCCTTGTCACCGTCAGATGTTGCCAAGTGGGAGACTTGTTGATCTTTCCTTTGATCCAATTATTTTGATATTTCTATGGTGTCCCCCCCTCCTCCTTCTCCTCCTCCCTTCTGGTCATGGTCGTCTTTGTGGCACCTGCTTTGTGTGTGGCAGGAGAGATCCCTGGCGTTTCTATCCACCAGGACGTTGACGTTACTTACCGGTGGATTTATGGCACGAGTGGCCCCCCGACACCCCGCCGGGGGCTGCCGTTCCTTTGTATGGCGGGGGTCTTGGCTTTGTATATTTTGTTATGTTTTTGTATTGGCGACTACAGCCCCCTCCGATGACCCCATAAAACAGTCCTAGGTATATCTGACCTGGGGTGGGCATCGTGGGGGGGCAATAATCGTGTCCGGCCCCACGTCCCCTCCTCATCCAGTATCTGTATTACCTCCAGGTCACCACCTGCCCCATAACACTGACTATTCACCCAACTCTCCAGGTGCGGGGGCAACCACGACTTTTACATTTGGTATCGGGCACTTCCGTGACTACGTCTGACATCTGCCCCCCCCTCCCCAATTGGGATTTGTGTTTATCTCCCGTACAATGGAGTGAAATAAGTAGCAGTGGACAGAGGAGCTTACAGTCTAATGCCTGGGGGGATCCGACTCAAGGTCACGGAGGCGGAGGGGGCGATAATGGGGTGTTGTCAGGGATTAGGGTCCTTCGGAGGGACAAAGGACTGTTATCCATATTATCTCTTCCCTTCCGCACAGACAATGGATGTGAGGGGCAGGATCACCTCGTAGACTGGACGGCCCAATAAAATGGCAATTATCCCCTTTACACCCTGTGACATTTAGTGCCTATCCGTCAGTGGGGTAATCCTGGGGGGGGGGGCGCTCGGCGTTGGGGATCAGCGGCGACGTGGAATCACAAGGGTAACAATGTCTCACATTGTGTGGTAAAGGCCTTTATTCCCACCGGGCCACAATAAAACTATTTCAGTCGGGGATGAATCCCAATCCCGAGGCCTCACTTTGTCTCCGCGGGGATTTTATATAGCCGTAGGGCGATAGGGTGTGGGGTCCGCCCTCCGCTCTCTCCCCCTTGTAAAATCAGCGGCTGCGGAATATAGAAAAAAAAAAATCACTTGAAGAAGAATAGGTTTGCAGTCAGACCTGTTCTATGGGTTTGGCAACGGCCTGGGTAAAGTGTTCAAATCGGTACGGGGCAGGTTTCCGGTCAACGCTGCGTGGTAGGATGGCAGACCCTCAGTACGGGGATGGGGCGGGGGGACCATGTGGCAGCTGGGAGGTTAACTTTGTGAGCGCAGGTATAGAGCAGAACGTGTGGTCCCGGGCACAGCCCACCTGTCCTCACCCACCTGGGCCTTGACTGCAACTTTGTGTCTTCTTATAGAATTCTGCACCTATCCCCTGCACATGGGGGCGCTCCCTGCACCGACTCGGGGCTGCCCCAAGATATCCCCTCATTTTTTTAAATTATATTTTTAATCAACTTTTTGTCCTAATATATTATTTCTTTTTTAGTAATTTTTTTTACATTTTTTGTGCATTTTTCATTGGTCACCACATTCCGGACGTAGAATTCCAGTCTCTTCATTCCGCAAACTTCTATTGTAACTATTTTGTCATTTTTTTAACATTCTTGTCCCGAAATTCTATTTTTGGTGAGGTTTTGCGTACGGTATGGAAAGTCCCGGCCTCGGTGTCGGTGACTTTATTCATTGTTCGGGAAGACGTGGAGCTGAGGATGCTGGCGTGTTCTTGGAACTTGTAGCAGAGCTGAGTTTGTCGTTTAACCCCTTGTGGCTGCGGCACTTCTACAGTCCTATGTAACGCCGTCGTACGGAGAATGCAGTCCCATGCAACCCCATTGGGATATCATGTCGTGCTAAATACAACCCGGCTCTGCTACATTGGGATACGGATATTTGGTGTTATGGGGTGTAATGAGTACTTTCCTACTCGACATCACTATTACCAATTCTGGCGCCTGCGTAACCATAACTGATTCCCCTAATGATGTCACACTATTGGGATCTTCACCTATGACATCATCATCTCTTGTAGAATCTTAACAGGGACACGTCTTGGGTTTGATCCCCCATAGTTGAGGGGTAATGATCCCAAATATGTTGGTTTTGCAAATTGAGAAGTTTCTCCAAGTCTGACACCCACTATGACATCATCACCTATGACATTATCACCTATGACATCATCAACACTTGTAGCACCTTGTGCATGTGTCACACCCATTATGAAGTATTATGAGGTTATTAAGGTGAGAATATGACTTCTAGTATGATGTCATAGAGGTCCAGTTACATGACATGGTTACACGGTGTGTCTGTGGAATCTATCTTTCATGTTGTGATGTCACTGAGGGCAGGGTTATGGTTATATTGGATGATATGATGTCACTGAGGGCAGGGTTATGGTTATATTGGATGATATGATGTCACTGAGGGCAGGATTATGGTTATATTGGATGATATGATGTCACTGAGGGCAGGGTTATGGTTATATTGGATGATATGATGTCACTGAGGGCAGGGTTATGGTTATATTGGATGATATGATGTCACTGAGGGCAGGGTTATGGTTATATTGGATGATATGATGTCACTGAGGGCAGGATTATGGTTGTATTGGATGATATGATGTCACTGAGGGCAGGGTTATGGTTATATTGGATGATATGATGTCACTGAGGGCAGGGTTATGGTTATATTGGATGATATGATGTCACTTAGGGCAGGGTTATGGTTATATTAGATGATATGATGTCACTGAGGGCAGGGTTATGGTTATATTGGATGATATGATGTCACTGAGGGCAGGATTATGGTTGTATTGGATGATATGATGTCACTGAGGGCAGGGTTATGGTTATATTGGATGATATGATGTCACTGAGGGCAGGGTTATGGTTATATTGGATGATATGATGTCACTGAGGGCAGGGTTATGGTTATATTGGATGATATGATGTCACTGAGGGCAGGATTATGGTTGTATTGGATGATATGATGTCACTGAGGGCAGGGTTATGGTTACATTGGATGATATGATGTCACTGAGGGCAGGGTTATGGTTACATTGGATTGTATGATTAGAGGTGTAGGATCCTGGGCACCATTGCAATATCTGTAATGGGGCTACAACTTACCATGTGCTATCTATAATACTGGTATCTTTTTATGTTATAAGAAGCTATAGGCCCCCTCAAGCTCCTGGCCTGGTAGCCATTGCTAACCCTGCACCCTCTATAGCTCTATCCGTAGGAATGATGTCACTGAAGGCGTGGCTTTGGAACGTGGCACTCATACCGTGATGTCACTGCATGTGACATAATTGAGGATGAGGCTAAAAAAAATGTGAGAAGTCATGCAGGATGGTGTGATGTCACCAAGGGCGAGCCACAGGTACGGATGACTTACTTCTCCATAACTATGCTAGGAATATGGTGGCCAAATTCTACAACTATAAAGTCATTTTAATACCCTTAAACTCGTAGACAGCCTCTTTGTCATGGTGACATTGTCCCGTGTCTCGCTCTGACCCAGCGCTCTCAGACCTAGACCCCCCCACGGGTGTAACTCTAATCTTCCCCCGAAGTTGCTGGACGTCTTTCAATCCTCCTCAAGGTCTGATCTGCTTTTATCCTGGTGTTCCCTCCTTCAGGACACCATGACCTGGCGCCTTTCCCAAGGTTTTGTGCCGGTGACACTTATGTACGAGCTCTTAAAGTGTCCGAGGCGCTCATGGGCCACGGAGGGAGCCATTATGTGGAGAGGGACGACGTTCCGTAGAAGTGTCACCAAGCCATGAGGTACACGTTGACGCCACAGATCGTAGGAGATATTATCCTCCATCATTAGACAACTATTCTTGGTGCCACAAGAAGTTGTCAATTTTTTAGCCTTTCTATTGAAATTCTGGCTGAAACTTCGGCACGTGGTCAATTCATGACAAGCCAAAAAGTGGGAAAAATTTGAGGTTTAGCCTCATGTTGAACTATCCCAAAATATATTTTTGCCCTTGGGGAACCGGGAAACTGAGATATAGGGAGTCAGTGATAGAGGCTTCTTTTTTTTTGCCGAATGTCTTGTCCTATCTTGCTGTGATTTCAGTGCCAAGAACAATGTTGATACTGAGGTGTGTGGTTGATCGATGAAAGCTGAGATATATGGAGCGGTTTGTAGGGTCCTTGCACAGAAGAGACGCTCTATTATGGAACATGGAGGATGGCCAAAGGGGATGGGTTTTTGCCCCCATAAACTAAGAAGTGTCCTCAGGAGGCAGTAGTAGATTTCTTGACCCTGGAACGGTTGACCAAACCTGCCATTTTTGGTGGGACCATATGACTGTATAATGCGTATGAGGACCTCCCAATGATAAGAGGAGAGATGGATTGGGCAGTGGTCCCCCCCCCTTCCTTGGCTGAGCTTAGCATGCACGTATGTGGAAGGGTCGCCAGGAATAGCTGTGGCCTGAAAAAGGATTCAGCTGGCAAGAGACAGCCCTAAAAAGCAGCTCCGCAGCTTCCTGGACTTCACTGAGTGTACAAAAAATTGTACAAAAAATTTCATAGGTTAGGAGCGGAGTTATACTTATGGTAGAGTTGGAAGGGACCTCAAGGGCCATCGGCCTTATACTTTAAGAATAAGTGGAATTACCCCTTTAAGAATGGATTGAGAGGGTTAACATTGTGACATCACCATTCACAACCTTCCCATGACCCTTCTAATACTGGTGTTCCTTGTAATCCAGTGATCGGTGCAGATTCGCTTTACCCCACAGTGGCCACTACAGGCGACATGTGGTATTACATGGTGGCTATTCAAATGAATATTGTACAAGTAACGCATAAATGGCTTGAGTCCAACAGATCAGATTCCTAATCTGGTTCATAAAGGGGAGTCCGTATATACTAACAGGGAATATAGACAGGGATTGTCCTCGTGAGACGCTGTCTTGTAAGGCTCGCACGGAGGGAGCAGAGGCCTTGAAGACTCCACGTCCTTTCCTTTCAGACATCTGTCTTCCATTGGCGGAGGCAGCTCTCTGCCAGGACCTCGCTGGGCCTGTTTCAATTATCATTGGGATATTAAATGTCCGTCCAACATGGCAAGAAATTCAAAGTGCCCAGTTTTTTTCCAAACTTCTCTCCAAGGAAAATAAACATTTTTTTTCCTCTTTCGTATTCAGTGACTTTGGTATAAAAATAAACCTTCTGAGGCGTATATCTGAGAAAACCATTCATTCTGGGGTATCAAGAACAAGGATATTGATGGAGAATTCCAGATTTTGGGAAAATAAATGTAGAAGAATGAAGGTTGTGTCTGAGTCGGCAGCGAGGTTGGAGGCTCCAGGCGGCTCTGCAGCGCATAATGGTTGGCTGGAAAAATATAGTCAATGCTATGAATCAATTCTTCTTGAGAACATTCCTCCGCTGTGCTGGAACACTTCTCGGGGTTTTGGTTGATGGATTGGGTTCCTCTGAAATATTACTTTAGTCCTTTGGACCTCGAGCTGCCGATCAAACCTTGTTATTTTTGCAGTAGGCTATAAAAGGAGTGTGGTCAGACAGTGGTTACCACCATAGGAAGTGTGTGGGCACGTCTGAAAGTGTCTGGACTACACACCGGATCACCGGGGCATGAGAGGTCAACTAGAGTATAGTGATCAGTACTACACCCCAGTCACCAGGTCATAGAGCAGTGATATCACTGTATATACACCTAGAGTATAGTGATCAGTACTACACCCTGGTCACCAGGACATAGAGTAGTGATATCACTGTATATACACCTAGAGTATAGTGATCAGTACTACACCCCGGTCACCAGGACATAGAGCAGTGATATCACTGTATATACACCTAGAGTATAGTGATCAGTACTACAGCCCGGTCACCAGGACATAGAGCAGTGATATCACTGTATATACACCTAGAGTATAGTGATCAGTACTACAGCCCGGTCACCAGGACATAGAGCAGTGATATCACTGTATATACACCTAGAGTATAGTGATCAGTACTACACCCTGGTCACCAGGACATAGAGTAGTGATATCACTGTATATACACCTAGAGTATAGTGATCAGTACTACACCCTGGTCACCAGGACATAGAGCAGTGATATCACTGTATATACATCACTGGTGAGAGGTCACCTAGAATATAGTGTTCAGTACTACACCCCAGTCACCCGGACATAGAGCAGTGATATCACTGTATAGTCATCACTGGTGAGAGGTCACCTATAGTAATCAGTACTACACACCGGATCACCAAGATATAGAGAGACGGTAATATCACTGTATATACATCACTGGTGAGAGGTTACCCAGAGTATAGTGATCAGTACTACACACCGATCACCAGGACATAGAGATATCACTGTATATACATCACTGGTGAGAGGTCACCCAGAGTATAGTGATCAGTACTACACATCGGATCACCAGGACATAGAGCAGTGATATCACTGTATATACACCTTGAATATAGTGATCAGTACTACACTCGGATCTTGAGGTCAAGGTCACGCAGATGTGATCTGGTCTCCGAGCCCTCCTGTCTGTTTGGTGTCCTATGCTGCTGGTGGGTCAGGAATGTGCCCCTGGCTGTTTGCTTTGCCCCCTGTTCATAGTTTAGTGGACACTATGTAGATAGGTGTGGACTGAGTAAATATTGACTCTGCTGCTGAGGAGCTGCTTTTTCTCTGCTGCTCATGAACTTCTCTGTTGCAGGTCTATAAGGCAACGCTCTGCAGCCCGGGACGTGTACCCCACCGGGGGAGAAGACCAGGGTCGACTAGCTGCGGCTCCACACTCTGCTTCCTCTGGATGGTACTCAGTGAGTGGCGGATCCGCTGGCGCCCTAGGGTGACTCTTCAGCATCGTGGGCTTGGACTCTGACTGGGGACTGAGTGACATTTTCCAGGCGTTGCGTGTCGTCCATACATCTCTGTGCTGGAGTGTTCTGCACGCTGGAGGTCACTGCGTTGGGTCTCCTGATGCTGCATGAAAGGACAGCTGAATTTACTGTGGCCGTCTGCCTATGTGTGGCTGGCAAGTGTGTGCTATGCATTGGGCTTCCTGGATATTCTGCCTCAGCCTGTCATTCTGCTGCGTTGAAGGTAAGTGGCCCCCGGGGCTTCCACATCCATCCCGAAATCCCATAACTTACCTCTGGTGCTCTTACAGCTGGATCCTGGAAGTACATAACTGGTGGCAGCCATTGTTAGCTGTCATTTAGTCACTGGGTCACCCAGTCTTCATATGAATACACAGTCCCTGCACAGTCCCTGCTCCCTCTGCCCTCTCCTGTTCTGTAGATAGAACTTTTTTACTTATTTGCATGGCACTCTGTATATCCTGCAAATTATTACTCCGCTGACCTCTCTAGACATCTGCAGAACATTGCTCTGCCCTCTCCATGTATGTTGATGGTTCTCCTCATGTTGGTGTCTTCTCCCACCAGGTACCATCCGATCGGACGCTCAGGCTGTGGTTGGCCGTGTAGGAGAGAGTGCGGTGCTGCCGTGCAGCCTCCTCCATGACGCAGGCCGCCCTCCTCTCTATGTCATCGAGTGGGTGCGCTTTGGCTTCATCCTCCCTATTTTTATCAAGTTTGGTCTCTTCTTACCACGTGTGGACCCCCAGTATCTTGGTAAGTGTCCCAGATGTGAACAGTCACGTCACTGAGATTTCATTACCGCTGATGATGGGTCTCCTCGTGTAGTGTATTCAGTGATGTCATAAGTGAGTGCTGATGTCATCAGTTATATGTAGTGAGTGCTGATGTCATCAGTTATATGTAGTGAGTGCTGATGTCATCAGTTATGTGTAGTGAGTGCTGATGTCATCAGTTATATGTAGTGAGTGCTGATGTCATAAGTTATGTGTAGTGAGTGCTGATGTCATCAGTTATATGTAGTGAGTGCTGATGTCATAAGTTATGTGTAGTGAGTGCTGATGTCATAAGTTATATGTAGTGAGTGCTGATGTCATCAGTTATATGTAGTGAGTGCTGATGTCATCAGTTATGTGTAGTGAGTGCTGATGTCATCAGTTATATGTAGTGAGTGCTGATGTCATCAGTTATATGTAGTGAGTGCTGATGTCATCAGTTATATGTAGTGAGTGCTGATGTCATCAGTTATATGTAGTGAGTGTTGATCCTTTTTGCTACCATCAGCGCTCTTGGACATTTCATACATTGTATTCCAGGTTCCCTCCTGGGGTCACTAGTTGGAGGTTTTTTGGGCATTGGGGTGAGGGTCCTGGGCCAGGAGGCATGTCAGGATACGTGTGCTGTATATGCTCCTAGTTACGGTTGTGTGGAGACTGGTGACTGATAGTAGTTCCTGAGATCTGTATCTGTCACCAGAGCCAGGGGATAGGGTTACATGGCCAGACACAGGTGGAGCGCCCTGTCAGGGGAATGAGGAAGTGAACGCCTGAGTGACTGTATTAAGGAGGGTGCATGCAGGTATGTCATGGGTCACCGGGGCCTGATGACGGACTGGCATGTATTATTAGCTACTATCTGCCACGGTATCATACCTGGCGTATTGTATGTCCCATATTCCTCTACTTCAGTTATCCGCTCTTTGGTCTAAATGTGACAGTATTCTGTTGGGTTATAGAAAAATAAGAGGGTTAACGAGGGGTTAATCCCACTTGGGGAACGTAAGACGCCTTGCCTGAGGTGTCAGACTGAATTAATCACGCTTTATGGCATACGGAGGGGAGGGGGGGGGGGTCTTAGACTTGACGGTTGGAGGGGGGGGGGATATTTTGTGAATTAATTCTCTTGTGTAGATTAGGGTTATGCCCGAGACGACGACTTTAGGCCGTAATCCCAGACACATGTAGGTCATGTGACCTAAATCAGGACCAAGTACAATTGGGAAGGTTACACGGCTTCCATAGTCTTCTGTTACTTGTATAGTGTTGCGCGTTACTCGCGAGGCTCGCCACAGTCGGCTATGGCTACAATTGCCTATGACGCGCCCATAACATCAACATATGTGATATCGCCCACCACGCACCCCAGAACTACCTGTTTGAATTTTAGAGACTCCTGTCTTGGTTAATTGACTGGGAGGGGAGACCATATAATGTAGTCGTAGTCAGATGATCCATTTCGGGCAATGTCAGAGAGTTTGTGGAGGTTTAAACTAAAGCCTCTGTTACTATCCCAAAACGTCTGTCCTCATAGTTGGCCCTCACCTACCACACGACTCAGAACTCCATTCTTGACTACTTGGCTCGCAGAGGACACCATATAGATTCCCGAGTACCATATATAAGTGTAGTCGTAGTCAGGCAATTCATTTTGAGAGAGCTTTAGAGGGAGATTTAGGGCTAGGTTCACACGGGGTTTTTTGGTTTGGAAACTGAGGCAGAGGCCACCTCTGTTTCGGGACCAAAAAACAGGTAGCTGAACCCCAACTTACCCACCTCTGGTTTCCCCAATAGAGGAGGTCAGTGTCAGACCAACCAGATAGAATAATTCTGAGGGCCCACCCTTCTACAAAGTAGACCACTGTGCCCTTCCAATTTGGGTTTCTTCTGCTGGACCAATATTGTGTTAGAATAAGGGTCCACCAGTGGATCCTTTGATAGTCCTACCCAACACTGTAGGAGGTTGGTGAAGCCTCTGGCGCCCCCTTAAGCAGCAGTCTATTGATGGATATCACTAGAGATGAGCGAACACTAAAATGTTCGAGGTTCGAAATTCGATTCGAACAGCCGCTCACTGTTCGAGTGTTCGAATGGGTTTCGAACCCCATTATAGTCTATGGGGAACATAAACTCGTTAAGGGGGAAACCCAAATTCGTGTCTGGAGGGTCACCAAGTCCACTATGACACCCCAGGAAATGATACCAACACCCTGGAATGACACTGGGACAGCAGGGGAAGCATGTCTGGGGGCATAAAAGTCACTTTATTTCATGGAAATCCCTGTCAGTTTGCGATTTTCGCAAGCTAACTTTTCCCCATAGAAATGCATTGGCCAGTGCTGATTGGCCAGAGTACGGAATTCGGCCAATCAGCGCTGGCTCTGCTGGAGGAGGCGGAGTCTAAGATCGCTCCACACCAGTCTCCATTCAGGTCCGACCTTAGACTCCGCCTCCTCCGGCAGAGCCAGCGCTGATTGGCCGAAGGCTGGCCAATGCATTCCTATGCGAATGCAGACTTAGCAGTGCTGAGTCAGTTTTGCTCAACTACACATCTGATGCACACTCGGCACTGCTACATCAGATGTAGCAATCTGATGTAGCAGAGCCGAGGGTGCACTAGAACCCCTGTGCAAACTCAGTTCACGCTAATAGAATGCATTGGCCAGCGCTGATTGGCCAATGCATTCTATTAGCCCGATGAAGTAGAGCTGAATGTGTGTGCTAAGCACACACATTCAGCACTGCTTCATCAAGCCAATACAATGCATTAGCCAGTGCTGATTGGCCAGAGTACGGAATTCGGCCAATCAGCGCTGGCCAATGCATTCTATTAGCCCGATGAAGTAGAGCTGAATGTGTGTGCTAAGCACACACATTCAGCACTGCTTCATCAAGCCAATACAATGCATTAGCCAGTGCTGATTGGCCAGAGTACGGAATTCGGCCAATCAGCGCTGGCTCTGCCGGAGGAGGCGGAGTCTAAGGTCGGACCTGAATGGAGACTGGTGTGGAGCGATCTTAGACTCCGCCTCCTCCAGCAGAGCCAGCGCTGATTGGTCGAGTTCCGTACTCTGGCCAATCAGCGCTGGCCAATGCATTCTATTAGCCCGATGAAGTAGAGCTGAATGTGTGTGCTTAGCACACACATTCAGCTCTACTTCATCAGGCTAATAGAATACATTGGCCAATCAGCGCTGGCCAATGCATTCTATTAGCTTGATGAAGCAGAGTGTGCACAAGGGTTCAAGCGCACCCTCGGCTCTGATGTAGCAGAGCTGAGGGTGCACAAGGGTTCAAGTGCACCCTCGGCTCTCCTACATCAGAGCCGAGGGTGCGCTTGAACCCTTGTGCAGCCTCGGCTCTGCTACATCAGAGCCGAGGGTGCGCTTGAACCCTTGTGCACACTCTGCTTCATCAAGCTAATAGAATGCATTGGCCAGCACTGATTGGCCAGAGTACGGAATTCGGCCAATCAGCGCTGGCCAATGCATCCCTATGGGAAAAAGTTTATCTCACAAAAATCACAATTACACACCCGATAGAGCCCCAAAAAGTTATTTTTAATAACATTCCCCCCTAAATAAAGGTTATCCCTAGCTATCCCTGCCTGTACAGCTATCCCTGTCTCATAGTCACAAAGTTCACATTCTCATATGACCCGGATTTGAAATCCACTATTCGTCTAAAATGGAGGTCACCTGATTTCGGCAGCCAATGACTTTTTCCAATTTTTTTCAATGCCCCCAGTGTCGTAGTTCCTGTCCCACCTCCCCTGCGCTGTTATTGGTGCAAAAAAGGCGCCAGGGAAGGTGGGAGGGGAATCGAATTTTGGCGCACTTTACCACGTGGTGTTCGATTCGATTCGAACATGGCGAACACCCTGATATCCGATCGAACATGTGTTCGATAGAACACTGTTCGCTCATCTCTAGATATCACGGCAATTTGGCAACATCACCCAACAAGATCTTCTGGCAGCTTTAGTCCCGCGTCTCATAATCTGCTTGTAAAGTGAGAAGATTCTACAGTGTCTCATTTTTTTTGGCCTGGTGTTAATAATGAGTCCATTGTAGGCGTCCAAAAAAGTCAACCACAGGACTAATATACATTAATGAGTATAATTATCAGGTGAGTAAACACGTAGATGCACATGGGAAAGCTGGCTCCATGCTCCAAACCTGCATTTCTTGTCATGAGATGATCCGGGGTCGTGTCACCAGAGACGAGTGAAGCTCCTATTCTCTCGGGAGGACAGGCATTGTCTTCTGCTGGTACAAAAGATCCTTTATCTTGTTGGTGAGGGAGGGGTCCCAACGGTCACTTAAGAAGAAGTAAGCAGCCTCAGGCACTGGGGTGTGGAGCGTACGGGACGTTCACAGGAATATTTTTACTTGGAATGTTTCTGTGTCATTGGGATGAAGTTTGAATGTAGGATGCGTATCGGAAAAGAGCGCAAGGAGGGTCATAGTTACAACGACAACATTGAGGGTTGGTGGTGAATGTCAATTCCCAACAGCTCACGTGACAAGCTGGTTACAAATCAAAATCAAAGGTGGTTTAGGAATGAAAGAAATTATAAAAAAAATTGAGAAGTAATAAAATTTTCCTGGTCCCGGACGAGACCCCAACTATCAGGTAATTTGTAAGTCCTTTAAGGGGAAATGACGGTAAACAATGCCCATAATAGTTGTTGGAATTAAAACGTGGGTCTGTGCATGGTCTAGTGGTCAATTAGGGCTGAAGGTCTGAAGGCCTGGATAGGCACATGCTAAAATTCCAAAATACCAGCCCCAGTGAACACACAGAAGAGTCCAATACAGCAAAATTTGTTGCAGCAATTACAGACGCTGTATGCAGTTGTGAAGCTGGACTAATCGCAACTAGAGATGAGCGAATACTGTTCGGATCAGCTGATCCGAACAGCACGCACCCATAGAAATGAATGGAAGCACCTGTGACGCCGGCTGGTGGCAAAGTCAGCGTCACAGGTACTTCCATTCATTTCTATGCGTACTGTTCGGATCGGCTGATCCGAACAGTGTTCGCTCATCTCTAATCGCAACACCTCAGTTCTAACTCGGGGTACACCTGCCTCACTGCTACACCACTTGAATGCCCAATTTTAGGGCCAGCTAGACAGCACCTCAAGTAGCTGTTGATCACCCTGGCTAACCTCCGTGACTACCTGGACCCATCCAAAAAAGGACTTGCCCCAAACTAATTGCCATTTTTTTCCTGGCTTAAAGGGCAACTACATCCAACGTTTCTAATCCCCCTGTTACTTTTGTTAGTTCCATTTTACGTTACCTGTGCTGCCAGGTTATATTTTTTGATAATCTTTTTTTCCACCCCACAATTATTCTAGTGTTGTTACATCCTAGGCCACTTTACTGGGTAGCCAAAGTCCCGTCGCCTTTGCTAGATTGTCACAGCTCCGCCCCTTTGACTATATTCATTTATCAGTCATATTATCTATGCTAAGATCCACATGTATTCTATGAATGAAGAACTTCTGCCCAAAAAGTATTTGTTGAGTCATTTCCACATGTGGAAATTTGGAGAATTTTTTTGTGAATTTCATAGACACAGGGATTACGACTTGTAGGTTTAAAGGAGTCTTTTTAACCCTCTCTGTGTCATGTTCTCCTCCGACAAGATCATGACATGTGATCTGTGTAAAAAGGCAAAGACCCCTGTCAGTAAGTTCATCCCCTCCCCCCTCTGGGGGGTGATCTCTGCTCCCTCACAGCAGGTGTATTGTTCTGGTGCTGCCGCTGATGTATAGAGGAACCATATATCACGTGTACACCGCCACCGCTCTATAGGACGTGCCTGTCATGGATACACCACGTTCACGATGAGGGGGGTTCGAATCCAGCGTGGAATGTCACCCGAGCAACCAAAGCCGCTAAATACTCACATGGGCCCAGGCCTATTGTTCTCTATTTTTACAAAATTTTGGGGGCAATTTTTGTTAATTCAAATTTTGGATTATTTTGTGAAAAAAACATTACGTAAAATAAAACGTTTTGGAAACCGTATTGATAAATATTGTCAAAAATGTGCTTTTTTGGGGGGGTCGTTTTTACGGACCTGTCAGTAGACTCAGAGATTGAAGACGGATGCAAAATGGAGAAAAATTTGACCATTTCATGCGTTGTTATCCACGCCGGTCTGAATATAGCCCTAGTCATAGATTAGATCTCCCATGGGTTTCCTAAAGATGGTCCTCGGGTAAGGTCTTTGGGTGGACAGGGTGTTGCTGCCATAATTTGACCCTTTAAATACTTTTTGAATGAGGTAAATATGGAGACAAGTCTAAGCAATCCGCCGCCTTGTAACCGATGATGGGACGCGTCCGCTGTGACATTGTAACGCAGCTCAGCCGTTGTGCAGTTACCGGGTGCAGGGTCTGGAATGTGGACTTTTCTTCTGTATGGTGACCAAGGCCGGTGCAGTTACTTATTAATGGTCTCCTCCTTGGGCCGTGGGCACATGGAGCCTCATA
Source organism: Leptodactylus fuscus (assembly GCF_031893055.1). NCBI lineage: Eukaryota > Metazoa > Chordata > Amphibia > Anura > Leptodactylidae > Leptodactylus > Leptodactylus fuscus. The sequence continues at coordinate 150,324,171 of NC_134271.1, forward strand.
AAGGGTGGCCATAGGTACGGCTTGTAAAAGTTTTAACTAGGGCCATGCCAGGTGACTCCTCCGACCCTGGCAGGCGAATGTAACTAGGTGAAGGCAGATGACAGGCGAGGGCAGGAGGGCGCCGATGTGGTTGGCTGCGGTTACTCTTCTCCCTAGTAACAACTTGTTTATTTTCAATCCCGGAGCGGAGGGGCATCGAGGGGCGACAGGGCCGACGCCAGGCATTGTCCAAAGGCTTAGATTTAAATTCCCTTTGGCCATGGTTACCAGGTGGACGTAGGGGAGGAGGGAGGGTCCTGGGCGGTGGTGTTGGAGGAGGAGGGGGCATGGAGGTAGTAGAGGTAACGCTGCGGCCCCGCTCACCCGGGAGGGTTTTTGTTTTGGCATTTTTCAAAGTCTCAAATGAATGAGTGAGCGCCGGACGGGCCGGTATTGTGTGTACTCACTGGAGGAGGAAGATGGAGGCCGCTCCTGTAATATATAATGAGGGGGAGACCCCGGGGTGGGCATTCTTACCATTCCATCACATAGCTATATCTGAGCTGTGTATCTAAGCCATGTGAGATACCGTCTCTCGAGCTGTGTATCTAATCCTATCCTGTGTGATACTGTATACTGAGCTGTGTATCTAATCCTCCCCTGTGTGATACTGTATACTGAGCTGTGTATCTAATCCTATCATCTATGATACTGTATACTGAGCTGTGTATCTAATCCTATCCCGTGTGATACTGTATACTGAGCTGTGTATCTAATCCTATCCCGTGTGATACTGTATACTGAGCTGTGTATCTAATCCTATCATGTGTGATACTGTATACTGAGCTGTGTATCTAATCCTATCCTGTGTGATACTGTATACTGAGCTGTGTATCTAATCCTATCCTGTGTGATACTGTATACTGAGCTGTGTATCTAATCCTATCCTGTGTGATACTGTATACTGAGCTGTGTATCTAATCCTATCATGTGTGATACTGTATACTGAGCTGTGTATCTAATCCTATCCTGTGTGATACTGTATACTGAGCTGTGTATCTAATCCTATCCTGTGTGATACTGTATACTGAGCTGTGTATCTAATCCTATCGTGTGATACTGTATACTGAGCTGTGTATCTAATCCTATCCTGTGTGATACTGTATACTGAGCTGTGTATCTAATCCTATCCTGTGTGATACTGTATACTGAGCTGTGTATCTAATCCTATCATGTGTGATACTGTATACTGAGCTGTGTATCTAATCCTATCCCGTGTGATACTGTATACTGAGCTGTGTATCTAATCCTATCCCGTGTGATACTGTATACTGAGCTGTGTATCTAATCCTATCCCGTGTGATACTGTATACTGAGCTGTGTATCTAATCCTATCCCGTGTGATACTGTATACTGAGCTGTGTATCTAATCCTATCATGTGTGATACTGTATACTGAGCTGTGTATCTAATCCTATCCCGTGTGATACTGTATACTGAGCTGTGTATCTAATCCTATCCCGTGTGATACTGTATACTGAGCTGTGTATCTAATCCTATCCCGTGTGATACTGTATACTGAGCTGTGTATCTAATCCTATCCCGTGTGATACTGTATACTGAGCTGTGTATCTAATCCTATCCCGTGTGATACTGTATACTGAGCTGTGTATCTAATCCTATCCCGTGTGATACTGTATACTGAGCTGTGTATCTAATCCTATCCCGTGTGATACTGTATACTGAGCTGTGTATCTAATCCTATCCCGTGTGATACTGTATACTGAGCTGTGTATCTAATCCTATCCCGTGTGATACTGTATACTGAGCTGTGTATCTAATCCTATCCCGTGTGATACTGTATACTGAGCTGTGTATCTAATCCTATCCCGTGTGATACTGTATACTGAGCTGTGTATCTAATCCTATCCCGTGTGATACTGTATACTGAGCTGTGTATCTAATCCTATCCCGTGTGATACTGTATACTGAGCTGTGTATCTAATCCTATCCCGTGTGATACTGTATACTGAGCTGTGTATCTAATCCTCTCCTGTGTGATACTGTATACTGAGCTGTGTATCTAATCCTATCCTGTGTGATACTGTATACTGAGCTGTGTATCTAATCCTATCATCTGTGATACTGTATACTGAGCTGTGTATCTAATCCTATCCCGTGTGATACTGTATACTGAGCTGTGTATCTAATCCTATCATCTGTGATACTGTATACTGAGCTGTGTATCTAATCCTATCCCGTGTGATACTGTATACTGAGCTGTGTATCTAATCCTATCCCGTGTGATACTGTATACTGAGCTGTGTATCTAATCCTATCCCGTGTGATACTGTATACTGAGCTGTGTATCTAATCCTATCCCGTGTGATACTGTATACTGAGCTGTGTATCTAATCCTATCCCGTGTGATACTGTATACTGAGCTGTGTATCTAATCCTATCCCGTGTGATACTGTATACTGAGCTGTGTATCTAATCCTATCCCGTGTGATACTGTATACTGAGCTGTGTATCTAATCCTATCCCGTGTGATACTGTATACTGAGCTGTGTATCTAATCCTATCCCGTGTGATACTGTATACTGAGCTGTGTATCTAATCCTATCCCGTGTGATACTGTATACTGAGCTGTGTATCTAATCCTATCCCGTGTGATACTGTATACTGAGCTGTGTATCTAATCCTATCCCGTGTGATACTGTATACTGAGCTGTGTATCTAACCCTATCCCGTGTGATACTGTATACTGAGCTGTGTATCTAATCCTATCCCGTGTGATACTGTATACTGAGCTGTGTATCTAATCCTATCCCGTGTGATACTGTATACTGAGCTGTGTATCTAATCCTATCCCGTGTGATACTGTATACTGAGCTGTGTATCTAATCCTATCCCGTGTGATACTGTATACTGAGCTGTGTATCTAATCCTATCCCGTGTGATACTGTATACTGAAGCTGTGTATCTAATCCTATCCCGTGTGATACTGTATACTGAGCTGTGTATCTAATCCTATCCCGTGTGATACTGTATACTGAGCTGTGTATCTAATCCTATCCCGTGTGATACTGTATACTGAGCTGTGTATCTAATCCTATCCCGTGTGATACTGTATACTGAGCTGTGTATCTAATCCTATCCTGTGTGATACTGTATACTGAGCTGTGTATCTAATCCTATCCTGTGTGATACTGTATACTGAGCTGTGTATCTAATCCTATCCTGTGTGATACTGTATACTGAGCCGTGTATCTAATCCTATCATGTGTGATACTGTATACTGAGCCGTGTATCTAATCGTATAATGTGTGATACTGTATACTGAGCTGTGTATCTAATCCTATCCTGTGTGATACTGTATACTGAGCTGTGTATCTAATCCTATCCTGTGTGATACTGTATACTGAGCTGTGTATCTAATCCTATCATGTGTGATACTGTATACTGAGCTGTGTATCTAATCCTATCCTGTGTGATACTGTATACTGAGCTGTGTATCTAATCCTATCCTGTGTGATACTGTATACTGAGCTGTGTATCTAATCCTATCCTGTGTGATACTGTATACTTAGCTGTGTATCTAATCCTATCCCGTGTGATACTGTATACTGAGCTGTGTATCTAATCCTATCCCGTGTGATACTGTATACTGAGCTGTGTATCTAATCCTATCCCGTGTGATACTGTATACTGAGCTGTGTATCTAATCCTATCCCGTGTGATACTGTATACTGAAGCTGTGTATCTAATCCTATCCCGTGTGATACTGTATACTGAGCTGTGTATCTAATCCTATCCCGTGTGATACTGTATACTGAGCTGTGTATCTAATCCTATCCTGTGTGATACTGTATACTGAGCTGTGTATCTAATCCTATCCTGTGTGATACTGTATACTGAGCTGTGTATCTAATCCTATCCTGTGTGATACTGTATACTGAGCTGTGTATCTAATCCTATCCTGTGTGATACTGTATACTGAGCTGTGTATCTAATCCTATCCTGTGTGATACTGTATACTGAGCCGTGTATCTAATCCTATCATGTGTGATACTGTATACTGAGCCGTGTATCTAATCGTATAATGTGTGATACTGTATACTGAGCCGTGTATCTAATCCTATCCTGTGTGATACTGTATACTGAGCTGTGTATCTAATCCTATCCTGTGTGATACTGTATACTGAGCTGTGTATCTAATCCTATCATGTGTGATACTGTATACTGAGCTGTGTATCTAATCCTATCCTGTGTGATACTGTATACTGAGCTGTGTATCTAATCCTATCCTGTGTGATACTGTATACTGAGCTGTGTATCTAATCCTATCCTGTGTGATACTGTATACTGAGCTGTATCTAATCCTCCCCTGTGCGGTGCACCTCCTGTATCTTGTCCTGTGGTATAATAATGGCAGTGTGCGTTGCGCTCTATCTGGGGGATATAATTAGTGATAATAATATGGCTGCCTCTTCCTCTCGGCCTTTTGTCTGGGCCCCTCCTCCGCCCCCCATGACTCTGGGAATCAGACTATTAATGGACGCCGCTCGGAGATTTCCTGGACGCATCTTTTGAAAGTTTGAAAAATGCTCCAAACTTTGATCCATCACTTTAATCCCCCCCCCTCCTCCTCCGCCCCCTGTTCTCCCCCCTCCCCACTTATCTCCATTCATCCCCTGTTGTACAAGGTGCAGCCATGTGGATGGTGCACTGGGGAGGGGGGGGGGGGGTCACATAATTTTGTTGTACCCTCTTTCATATAGGGATGACTCCTGAATGATGCCGACTCTAGGAAAGCTGGGTGACATCTTGTGCACGCCGTGATATTAGCGGTATGGTGATGACACAGCTTTCCCAGGTGCAGATAAAGATTACAAGAAGCTTTGGGAAAGCTGGGAAGAACTAGTAGGATATAATATCGCACACAGAGGTTGTCACCCAGCTTTCCCAGGTCAGTCTGTACAAGGAGGGCTAGGTCATGACCTAACGGATACGTTCGCCCCCTCTGGGGGTCGCGTCTACGGATTTACCATAATCTCAGGGATATTGGGTAGAGATGAGGCCCCTCCCTGCTCTACCCACAATCCCCCTCTCCATTCAGTTGCTATGCAGTGTGCGGCCGGTACTAAGACAACAATAATGTCATCGGAAAAAAAAAAACATAAGAAAAATTCATGAATGGAAGTTAATGACGGCGGCGCGGAGGCCGCGTATGTGAGAGCTATATATACACCGGGGGCAGCCAATCACATCCGCTGACACTCACTGGATCCAAATATCCATCAGGTCTGGGTGGAGGCCTAATGGGATTTAAAGGGCCAAATACCGCAACGCCGCCTGCGCCGCCGCAAGCCCTCATTCACATAGTGAGGTAAAAAAGTTACCGATAAGCAATTCAATGCGTCCAGTGTCCAAAATGGCTGAAAACAGAGAACAATAGCCCAACTGCAAGTCAGTCCGGGGTCTATAAACCAAGACGGGTGAATAACTGTGTCAGAAATGGAAGTGTCGCCCTTAAAGGGAGTGTGTCACCCGACTCCAGCGTAACAACCCAGTCCCGCCGATAGGTAGTTTAGGGTAACCTGAATCAAACAGTGTTACCCCCTTGTGAATCGGTGCCTGCGTTGCTGAGATATTGCAGTTTTACCGACATGCAAATGAGCGGTTTTAGTAATGGCGGCGCCCTTGTTGTCACAAAGAGCTCCTTTGCTGTTGACAAAAATATCAATATCTCGGCAATGCAGACACCGATTCACAAGGGGAAAACACTGTATGATTCAGGTGGCCATAACCTATCTATCTGCAGGGTGAGTTGCTACGCTCGGTTCCGCTGACAGACTCCCCTTTAAGGATTCAAAAAATCCCTTTTAGATGACAATTATGATCTGCTGCACTCAGATGGTGTTAGGGTGTATGTGGTGAACATAATGTAGCATCCCTCCATTTTTGGAACTTTTTGGTGATTTTGACACATGGTTCTACTCAAACTGTCCTGATCTGCGATATACAGTATATGGGGTCATGTGATACAGGTGACATCATGGCCAGCTGGATATACATCTTAGAGGCGCTCGTGATGGAGCCACGTGTATTTACTACTTGGAATAACAGGTGTCTGAGTCGTCTTCTGGCGATTAGAGGGATTTCCTCCCGACCCCAGGTGAACTCAGCCACATGCTGTCCAAGATTTACATGGAATGGTTAAACCCACTGCCCTTTGCTAGAAAGATTGTACTACGACAAGACCCTGTTCAGAAATCCGCCATCTGGCGGCACTGTATTTACATATAGGAGCACCACTACACAGACCTCTGCTCTACATCATGTACTGTTATAGAAACTTCTGGAAGAATCTTGGCACTCTGAGACAGCTTTGATGGGTTAATTGTGGGCGGGGCCTGTGTCCCATAAACTGTAACTTCCAGAGAGTGCTAAGACCTGTTTTGCGTAAGCTGCGGTGTGACAGTGACTATCCCTGAGCTTATCCAGTACGAGGAGGGTCGGTGGTTTTAGCCAATTCACATTTGGCTAATGTCCTCCTGATCGGATCAGGCGACTGATAATAGCAGCAGGCAATTAAGGAGATTGCATCTTATCTGCCGCCTCATCCTCCACCCCGAATCTGAGGAGAACACCAACCATACAAATAATACCGCACCGAGAGACATGGTTATATACTTGTACATAGGAGCAGTATTATAGTAGTTATATCCTTGTACATAGGAGGTAGTATTATAGTAGTTATATTCTTGTACATAGGGGCAGTATTATAGTAGTTATATTCTTGTACATAGGAGCAGTATCATAGTAGTTATATTCTTGTACATAGGAGGTAGTATTATAGTAGTTATATTCTTGTACGTAGGAGCAGTATTATAGTAGTTATATTCTTGTACATAGGGGTAGTATTATAGTAGTTATATTCTTGTACATAGGAGCAGTACTATAGTAGTTATATTCTTGTATATAGGAGGTAGTATTATAGTAGTTATATTCTTGTACATAGGAGTAGTATTATAGTAGTTATATTCTTGTACATAGGTGTAGTATAATAGTAGTTATATTCTTGTACATAGGAGGTAGTATTATAGTAGTTATACTATTATACATAGGAGGTAGTATTATAGTAGTTATATTCGTGGACATAGGGGCAGTATTATAGAAGTTATATTCTTGTACATAGGAGTAGTATTATAGTAGTTATATTTGTGGACATAGGGGGCAGTATTATAGTAGTTATATTCTTGTACATAGGAGGTAGTATTATAGTAGTTATACTATTATACATAGGAGGTAGTATTATAGTAGTTATATTCTTGTACATAGGAGTAGTATTATAGTAGTTATATTCTTGTACATAGTAGTATTATAGTAGTTATATTCTTGTACATAGGAGTAGTGTTATAGTAGTTATATTCTTGTACATAGGAGGTAGTATTATAGTAGTTATATTCTTGTACATAGGAGCAGTATTATAGTAGTTATATTCTTGTACATAGGAGCAGTATTATAGTAGTTATATTCTTGTACATAGGAGAAGTATTATAGTAGTTATATTCTTGTACATAGGGGCAGTATTATAGTAGTTATATTCTTGTACATAGGAGCAGTATTATAGTAGTTATATTATTGTACATAGGAGTAGTATTATAGTAGTTATATTCTTGTACATAGGAGTAGTATTATAGTAGTTATATTCTTGTAGATAGGAGGTAGTTTTATAGTAGTTATATTCTTGTACATAGTAGTATTATAGTAGTTATATTCTTGTACATAGGAGTAGTGTTATAGTAGTTATATTCTTGTACATAGGAGGTAGTATTATAGTAGTTATATTCTTGTACATAGGAGCAGTATTATAGTAGTTATATTCTTGTACATAGGAGCAGTATTATAGTAGTTATATTCTTGTACATAGGAGAAGTATTATAGTAGTTATATTCTTGTACATAGGAGCAGTATTATAGTAGTTATATTCTTGTACATAGGAGTAGTATTATAGTAGTTATATTCTTGTACATAGGAGGTAGTATTATAGTAGTTATATTCTTGTACATAGGAGCAGTATTATAGTAGTTATATTCTTGTACATAGGAAGTAGTATTATAGTAGTTATATTCTAGTACATAGGAGGTAGTATTATAGTAGTTATATTCTTGTACATAGGAGGCAGTATTATAGTAGTTATATTCTTGTACATAGGAGGTAGTATTATAGTAGTTATATTCTTGTATATAGGAGTAGTATTATAGTAGTTATATTCTTGTACATAGGAGGTAGTATTATAGTAGTTATATTCTTGTACATAGGGGCAGTATTATAGTAGTTATATTCTTGTACATAGGAGTAGTATTATAGTAGTTATATTCTTGTACATAGGAGTAGTATTATAGTAGTTATATTCTTGTACATAGGAGGTAGTATTATAGTAGTTATATTCTTGTACATAGGAGGTAGTATTATAGTAGTTATATTCTTGTACATAGGAGCAGTATTATGGTAGTTATATTCGTGGACATAGGGGCAGTATTATAGTAGTTATATTCTTGTACATAGGGGCAGTATTATAGTAGTTATATTTGTGGACATAGGGGGCAGTATTATAGTAGTTATATTCTTGTACATAGGAGGTAGTATTATAGTAGTTATATTATTATACATAGGAGGTAGTATTATAGTAGTTATATTCTTGTACATAGGAGTAGTATTATAGTAGTTATATTCTTGTACATAGGAGCAGTATTATAGTAGTTATATTCTTGTACATAGGAGTAGTATTATAGTAGTTATATTCTTGTACATAGGAGCAGTATTATAGTAGTTATATTCTTGTACATAGGAGCAGTATTATAGTAGTTATATTCTTGTACATAGGAGTAGTATTATAGTAGTTATATTCTTGTACATAGGAGTAGTATTATAGTAGTTATATTCTTGTACATATGAGTAGTATTATAGTAGTTATATTCTTGTACATAGGGGCAGTATTATAGTAGTTATATTCTTGTACATAGGAGGCAGTATTATAGTAGTTATATTCTTGTACATAGGAGGTAGTATTATAGTAGTTATATTCTTGTACATAGGAGCAGTATTATAGTAGTTATATTCGTGGACATAGGGGCAGTATTATAGAAGTTATATTCTTGTACATAGGAGTAGTATTATAGTAGTTATATTTGTGGACATAGGGGGCAGTATTATAGTAGTTATATTCTTGTACATAGGAGGTAGTATTATAGTAGTTATACTATTATACATAGGAGGTAGTATTATAGTAGTTATATTCTTGTACATAGGAGTAGTATTATAGTAGTTATATTCTTGTACATAGGAGCAGTATTATAGTAGTTATATTCTTGTACATAGGAGTAGTATTATAGTAGTTATATTCTTGTACATAGGAGTAGTATTATAGTAGTTATATTCTTGTACATAGGAGCAGTATTATAGTAGTTATATTCTTGTACATAGGAGTAGTATTATAGTAGTTATATTCTTGTACATAGGAGGTAGTATTATAGTAGTTATATTCTTGTACATAGGAGTAGTATTATAGTAGTTATATTCTTGTACATAGGAGTAGTATTATAGTAGTTATATTCTTGTACATAGGAGTAGTATTATAGTAGTTATATTCTTGTACATAGGAGCAGTATTATAGTAGTTATATTCATGTACATAGGAGTAGTATTATAGTAGTTATATTCTTGTACATAGGAGCAGTATTATAGTAGTTATATTCTTGTACATAGGGGCAGTATTATAGTAGTTATATTCTTGTACATAGGAGGTAGTATTATAGTAGTTATATTCTTGTACATAGGAGTAGTATTATAGTAGTTATATTCTTGTACATAGGAGTAGTATTATAGTAGTTATATTCTTGTACATAGGAGGTAGTATTATAGTAGTTATATTCTTGTACATAGGAGTAGTATTATAGTAGTTATATTCTTGTACATAGGAGCAGTATTATAGTAGTTATATTCTTGTACATAGGAGCAGTATTATAGTAGTTATATTCTTGTACATAGGAGTAGTATTATAGTAGTTATATTCTTGTACATAGGAGCAGTATTATAGTAATTATATTCTTGTACATAGGAGCAGTATTATAGTAGTTATATTCTTGTACATAGGAGCAGTATTATAGTAGTTATATTCTTGTACATAGGATCAGTATTATAGTAGTTATATTCTTGTACATAGGAGGTAGTATTATAGTAGTTATATTCTTGTACATAGGAGCAGTATTATAGTAGTTATATTTTTGTACATAGGAGGTAGTATTATAGTAGTTATATTCTTGTACATAGGGGCAGTATTATAGTAGTTATATTCTTGTACATAGGAGGCAGTATTATAGTAGTTATATTCTTGTACATAGGAGGTAGTATTATAGTAGTTATATTCTTGTACATAGGAGGTAGTATTATAGTAGTTATATTCTTGTACATAGGAGGTAGTATTATAGTAGTTATATTCTTGTACATAGGAGCAGTATTATAGTAGTTATATTCTTGTACATAGGAGGTAGTATTATAGTAGTTATATTCTTGTACATAGGAGGTAGTATTATAGTAGTTATATTCTTGTACATAGGAGCAGTATTATAGTAGTTATATTCTTGTACATAGGAGGTAGTATTATAGTAGTTATATTCTTGTACATAGGAGGTAGTATTATAGTAGTTATATTCTTGTACATAGAAGGCAGTATTATAGTAGTTATATTCTTGTACATAGGAAGTAGTATTATAGTAGTTATATTCTTGTATATAGGAGTAGTATTATAGTAGTTATATTCTTGTACATAGGAGGTAGTATTATAGTAGTTATATTCTTGTACATAGGGGCAGTATTATAGTAGTTATATTCTTGTACATAGGAGTAGTATTATAGTAGTTATATTCTTGTACATAGGAGTAGTATTATAGTAGTTATATTCTTGTACATAGGAGGTAGTATTATAGTAGTTATATTCTTGTACATAGGAGTAGTATTATAGTAGTTATATTCTTGTACATAGGAGGTAGTATTATAGTAGTTATTTTCTTGTACATAGGAGCAGTATTATAGTAGTTATATTCTTGTATATAGGAAGTAGTATTATAGTAGTTATATTCTTGTACATAGGAGGTAGTATTATAGTAGTTATATTCTTGTACATAGGAGGCAGTATTATAGTAGTTATATTCTTGTACATAGGAGTAGTATTATAGTAGTTATATTCTTGTACATAGGAGTAGTATTATAGTAGTTATATTCTTGTACATAGGAGGTAGTATTATAGTAGTTATATTCTTGTACATAGGAGTAGTGTTATAGTAGTTATATTCTTGTACATAGGAGGTAGTATTATAGTAGTTATATTCTTGTACATAGGAAGTAGTATTATAGTAGTTATATTCTTGTACATAGGAGGTAGTATTATAGTAGCTATATTCTTGTACATAGGAGGCAGTATTATAGTAGTTATATTCTTGTACATAGGAGGTAGTATTATAGTAGTTATATTCTTGTATATAGGAGTAGTATTATAGTAGTTATATTCTTGTACATAGGAGGTAGTATTATAGTAGTTATATTCTTGTACATAGGAGGTAGTATTATAGTAGTTATATTCTTGTACATAGGAGTAGTATTATAGTAGTTATATTCTTGTACATAGGAGTAGTATTATAGTAGTTATATTCTTGTACATAGGAGTAGTATTATAGTAGTTATATTCTTGTACATATGAGTAGTATTATAGTAGTTATATTCTTGTACATAGGGGCAGTATTATAGTAGTTATATTCTTGTACATAGGAGGCAGTATTATAGTAGTTATATTCTTGTACATAGGAGGTAGTATTATAGTAGTTATATTCTTGTACATAGGAGCAGTATTATAGTAGTTATATTCGTGGACATAGGGGCAGTATTATAGAAGTTATATTCTTGTACATAGGAGTAGTATTATAGTAGTTATATTTGTGGACATAGGGGGCAGTATTATAGTAGTTATATTCTTGTACATAGGAGGTAGTATTATAGTAGTTATACTATTATACATAGGAGGTAGTATTATAGTAGTTATATTCTTGTACATAGGAGTAGTATTATAGTAGTTATATTCTTGTACATAGGAGCAGTATTATAGTAGTTATATTCTTGTACATAGGAGTAGTATTATAGTAGTTATATTCTTGTACATAGGAGTAGTATTATAGTAGTTATATTCTTGTACATAGGAGTAGTATTATAGTAGTTATATTCTTGTACATAGGAGTAGTATTATAGTAGTTATATTCTTGTACATAGGAGCAGTATTATAGTAGTTATATTCTTGTACATAGGAGTAGTATTATAGTAGTTATATTCTTGTACATAGGAGGTAGTATTATAGTAGTTATATTCTTGTACATAGGAGTAGTATTATAGTAGTTATATTCTTGTACATAGGAGTAGTATTATAGTAGTTATATTCTTGTACATAGGAGTAGTATTATAGTAGTTATATTCTTGTACATAGGAGCAGTATTATAGTAGTTATATTCATGTACATAGGAGTAGTATTATAGTAGTTATATTCTTGTACATAGGAGCAGTATTATAGTAGTTATATTCTTGTACATAGGGGCAGTATTATAGTAGTTATATTCTTGTACATAGGAGCAGTATTATAGTAGTTATATTCTTGTACATAGGAGTAGTATTATAGTAGTTATATTCTTGTACATAGGAGTAGTATTATAGTAGTTATATTCTTGTACATATGAGTAGTATTATAGTAGTTATATTCTTGTACATAGGGGCAGTATTATAGTAGTTATATTCTTGTACATAGGAGGCAGTATTATAGTAGTTATATTCTTGTACATAGGAGGTAGTATTATAGTAGTTATATTCTTGTACATAGGAGCAGTATTATAGTAGTTATATTCGTGGACATAGGGGCAGTATTATAGAAGTTATATTCTTGTACATAGGAGTAGTATTATAGTAGTTATATTTGTGGACATAGGGGGCAGTATTATAGTAGTTATATTCTTGTACATAGGAGGTAGTATTATAGTAGTTATACTATTATACATAGGAGGTAGTATTATAGTAGTTATATTCTTGTACATAGGAGTAGTATTATAGTAGTTATATTCTTGTACATAGGAGCAGTATTATAGTAGTTATATTCTTGTACATAGGAGTAGTATTATAGTAGTTATATTCTTGTACATAGGAGTAGTATTATAGTAGTTATATTCTTGTACATAGGAGCAGTATTATAGTAGTTATATTCTTGTACATAGGAGTAGTATTATAGTAGTTATATTCTTGTACATAGGAGGTAGTATTATAGTAGTTATATTCTTGTACATAGGAGTAGTATTATAGTAGTTATATTCTTGTACATAGGAGTAGTATTATAGTAGTTATATTCTTGTACATAGGAGTAGTATTATAGTAGTTATATTCTTGTACATAGGAGCAGTATTATAGTAGTTATATTCATGTACATAGGAGTAGTATTATAGTAGTTATATTCTTGTACATAGGAGCAGTATTATAGTAGTTATATTCTTGTACATAGGGGCAGTATTATAGTAGTTATATTCTTGTACATAGGAGGTAGTATTATAGTAGTTATATTCTTGTACATAGGAGTAGTATTATAGTAGTTATATTCTTGTACATAGGAGTAGTATTATAGTAGTTATATTCTTGTACATAGGAGGTAGTATTATAGTAGTTATATTCTTGTACATAGGAGTAGTATTATAGTAGTTATATTCTTGTACATAGGAGCAGTATTATAGTAGTTATATTCTTGTACATAGGAGCAGTATTATAGTAGTTATATTCTTGTACATAGGAGTAGTATTATAGTAGTTATATTCTTGTACATAGGAGCAGTATTATAGTAATTATATTCTTGTACATAGGAGCAGTATTATAGTAGTTATATTCTTGTACATAGGAGCAGTATTATAGTAGTTATATTCTTGTACATAGGATCAGTATTATAGTAGTTATATTCTTGTACATAGGAGGTAGTATTATAGTAGTTATATTCTTGTACATAGGAGCAGTATTATAGTAGTTATATTTTTGTACATAGGAGGTAGTATTATAGTAGTTATATTCTTGTACATAGGGGCAGTATTATAGTAGTTATATTCTTGTACATAGGAGGCAGTATTATAGTAGTTATATTCTTGTACATAGGAGGTAGTATTATAGTAGTTATATTCTTGTACATAGGAGGTAGTATTATAGTAGTTATATTCTTGTACATAGGAGGTAGTATTATAGTAGTTATATTCTTGTACATAGGAGCAGTATTATAGTAGTTATATTCTTGTACATAGGAGGTAGTATTATAGTAGTTATATTCTTGTACATAGGAGGTAGTATTATAGTAGTTATATTCTTGTACATAGAAGGCAGTATTATAGTAGTTATATTCTTGTACATAGGAAGTAGTATTATAGTAGTTATATTCTTGTATATAGGAGTAGTATTATAGTAGTTATATTCTTGTACATAGGAGGTAGTATTATAGTAGTTATATTCTTGTACATAGGGGCAGTATTATAGTAGTTATATTCTTGTACATAGGAGTAGTATTATAGTAGTTATATTCTTGTACATAGGAGTAGTATTATAGTAGTTATATTCTTGTACATAGGAGGTAGTATTATAGTAGTTATATTCTTGTACATAGGAGTAGTATTATAGTAGTTATATTCTTGTACATAGGAGGTAGTATTATAGTAGTTATTTTCTTGTACATAGGAGCAGTATTATAGTAGTTATATTCTTGTATATAGGAAGTAGTATTATAGTAGTTATATTCTTGTACATAGGAGGTAGTATTATAGTAGTTATATTCTTGTACATAGGAGGCAGTATTATAGTAGTTATATTCTTGTACATAGGAGTAGTATTATAGTAGTTATATTCTTGTACATAGGAGTAGTATTATAGTAGTTATATTCTTGTACATAGGAGGTAGTATTATAGTAGTTATATTCTTGTACATAGGAGTAGTGTTATAGTAGTTATATTCTTGTACATAGGAGGTAGTATTATAGTAGTTATATTCTTGTACATAGGAAGTAGTATTATAGTAGTTATATTCTTGTACATAGGAGGTAGTATTATAGTAGCTATATTCTTGTACATAGGAGGCAGTATTATAGTAGTTATATTCTTGTACATAGGAGGTAGTATTATAGTAGTTATATTCTTGTATATAGGAGTAGTATTATAGTAGTTATATTCTTGTACATAGGAGGTAGTATTATAGTAGTTATATTCTTGTACATAGGAGGTAGTATTATAGTAGTTATATTCTTGTACATAGGAGTAGTATTATAGTAGTTATATTCTTGTACATAGGAGTAGTATTATAGTAGTTATATTCTTGTACATAGGAGTAGTATTATAGTAGTTATATTCTTGTACATATGAGTAGTATTATAGTAGTTATATTCTTGTACATAGGGGCAGTATTATAGTAGTTATATTCTTGTACATAGGAGGCAGTATTATAGTAGTTATATTCTTGTACATAGGAGGTAGTATTATAGTAGTTATATTCTTGTACATAGGAGCAGTATTATAGTAGTTATATTCGTGGACATAGGGGCAGTATTATAGAAGTTATATTCTTGTACATAGGAGTAGTATTATAGTAGTTATATTTGTGGACATAGGGGGCAGTATTATAGTAGTTATATTCTTGTACATAGGAGGTAGTATTATAGTAGTTATACTATTATACATAGGAGGTAGTATTATAGTAGTTATATTCTTGTACATAGGAGTAGTATTATAGTAGTTATATTCTTGTACATAGGAGCAGTATTATAGTAGTTATATTCTTGTACATAGGAGTAGTATTATAGTAGTTATATTCTTGTACATAGGAGTAGTATTATAGTAGTTATATTCTTGTACATAGGAGTAGTATTATAGTAGTTATATTCTTGTACATAGGAGTAGTATTATAGTAGTTATATTCTTGTACATAGGAGCAGTATTATAGTAGTTATATTCTTGTACATAGGAGTAGTATTATAGTAGTTATATTCTTGTACATAGGAGGTAGTATTATAGTAGTTATATTCTTGTACATAGGAGTAGTATTATAGTAGTTATATTCTTGTACATAGGAGTAGTATTATAGTAGTTATATTCTTGTACATAGGAGTAGTATTATAGTAGTTATATTCTTGTACATAGGAGCAGTATTATAGTAGTTATATTCATGTACATAGGAGTAGTATTATAGTAGTTATATTCTTGTACATAGGAGCAGTATTATAGTAGTTATATTCTTGTACATAGGGGCAGTATTATAGTAGTTATATTCTTGTACATAGGAGGTAGTATTATAGTAGTTATATTCTTGTACATAGGAGTAGTATTATAGTAGTTATATTCTTGTACATAGGAGTAGTATTATAGTAGTTATATTCTTGTACATAGGAGGTAGTATTATAGTAGTTATATTCTTGTACATAGGAGTAGTATTATAGTAGTTATATTCTTGTACATAGGAGCAGTATTATAGTAGTTATATTCTTGTACATAGGAGCAGTATTATAGTAGTTATATTCTTGTACATAGGAGTAGTATTATAGTAGTTATATTCTTGTACATAGGAGCAGTATTATAGTAATTATATTCTTGTACATAGGAGCAGTATTATAGTAGTTATATTCTTGTACATAGGAGCAGTATTATAGTAGTTATATTCTTGTACATAGGATCAGTATTATAGTAGTTATATTCTTGTACATAGGAGGTAGTATTATAGTAGTTATATTCTTGTACATAGGAGCAGTATTATAGTAGTTATATTTTTGTACATAGGAGGTAGTATTATAGTAGTTATATTCTTGTACATAGGGGCAGTATTATAGTAGTTATATTCTTGTACATAGGAGGCAGTATTATAGTAGTTATATTCTTGTACATAGGAGGTAGTATTATAGTAGTTATATTCTTGTACATAGGAGGTAGTATTATAGTAGTTATATTCTTGTACATAGGAGGTAGTATTATAGTAGTTATATTCTTGTACATAGGAGCAGTATTATAGTAGTTATATTCTTGTACATAGGAGGTAGTATTATAGTAGTTATATTCTTGTACATAGGAGGTAGTATTATAGTAGTTATATTCTTGTACATAGAAGGCAGTATTATAGTAGTTATATTCTTGTACATAGGAGGTAGTATTATAGTAGTTATATTCTTGTATATAGGAGTAGTATTATAGTAGTTATATTCTTGTACATAGGAGGTAGTATTATAGTAGTTATATTCTTGTACATAGGGGCAGTATTATAGTAGTTATATTCTTGTACATAGGAGTAGTATTATAGTAGTTATATTCTTGTACATAGGAGTAGTATTATAGTAGTTATATTCTTGTACATAGGAGGTAGTATTATAGTAGTTATATTCTTGTACATAGGAGTAGTATTATAGTAGTTATATTCTTGTACATAGGAGGTAGTATTATAGTAGTTATATTCTTGTACATAGGAGCAGTATTATAGTAGTTATATTCTTGTATATAGGAAGTAGTATTATAGTAGTTATATTCTTGTACATAGGAGGTAGTATTATAGTAGTTATATTCTTGTACATAGGAGGCAGTATTATAGTAGTTATATTCTTGTACATAGGAGTAGTATTATAGTAGTTATATTCTTGTACATAGGAGTAGTATTATAGTAGTTATATTCTTGTACATAGGAGGTAGTATTATAGTAGTTATATTCTTGTACATAGGAGTAGTGTTATAGTAGTTATATTCTTGTACATAGGAGGTAGTATTATAGTAGTTATATTCTTGTACATAGGAAGTAGTATTATAGTAGTTATATTCTTGTACATAGGAGGTAGTATTATAGTAGCTATATTCTTGTACATAGGAGGCAGTATTATAGTAGTTATATTCTTGTACATAGGAGGTAGTATTATAGTAGTTATATTCTTGTATATAGGAGTAGTATTATAGTAGTTATATTCTTGTACATAGGAGGTAGTATTATAGTAGTTATATTCTTGTACATAGGGGCAGTCTTATAGTAGTTATATTCTTGTACATAGGAGTAGTATTATAGTAGTTATATTCTTGTACATAGGAGTAGTATTATAGTAGTTATATTCTTGTACATAGGAGCAGTATTATAGTAGTTATATTCTTGTACATAGGAGTAGTATTATAGTAGTTATATTCTTGTACATAGGAGTAGTATTATAGTAGTTATATTCTTGTACATAGGAGGTAGTATTATAGTAGTTATATTCTTGTACATAGGAGCAGTATTATAGTAGTTATATTCGTGGACATAGGGGCAGTATTATAGTAGTTATATTCTTGTACATAGGAGTAGTATTATAGTAGTTATATTCTTGTACATAGGAGTAGTATTATAGTAGTTATATTCTTGTACATAGGGGCAGTATTATAGTAGTTATATTCTTGTACATAGGAGGTAGTATTATAGTAGTTATATTCTTGTACATAGGAGGTAGTATTATAGTAGTTATATTCTTGTACATAGGAGCAGTATTATAGTAGTTATATTCGTGGACATAGGGGCAGTATTATAGAAGTTATATTCTTGTACATAGGAGGTAGTATTATAGTAGTTATACTATTATACATAGGAGGTAGTATTATAGTAGTTATATTTTTGTACATAGGAGTAATATTATAGTAGTTATATTCTTGTACATAGGAGCAGTATTATAGTAGTTATATTCTTTTACATAGGAGTAGTATTATAGAAGTTATATTCTTGTACATAGGAGTAGTATTATAGTAGTTATATTCTTGTACATAGGAGTAGTATTATAGTAGTTATATTCTTGTACATAGGAGTAGTATTATAGTAGTTATATTCTTGTACATAGGAGCAGTATTATAGTAGTTATATTCTTGTACATAGGAGGTAGTATTATAGTAGTTATATTCTTGTACATAGGAGGTAGTATTATAGTAGTTATATTCTTGTACATAGGAGGTAGTATTATAGTAGTTATATTCTTGTACATAGGAGGTAGTATTATAGTAGTTATATTCTTGTACATAGGAGTAGTATTATAGTAGTTATATTCTTGTACATAGGAGTAGTATTATAGTAGTTATATTCTTGTACATAGGAGTAGTATTATAGTAGTTATATTCTTGTACATAGGAGCAGTATTATAGTAGTTATATTTGTGGACATAGGGGCAGTATTATAGAAGTTTTGTATGTTAGTCTTTACACTTATCCAGTTATCTCTGTTCTCTTCCGTCACTTGGAGCTAATGTCTCTCCTCCTTTCTTTCTCTTTCGCTCTGTTCTTTCTGAGTGACCTGTTTGCTAATGACACCACATTAAGGAGCACTTAATGCAATTGACTTTTGACCCTTTGACCCCTCCCTGCCATAGTGACCTCCATTAGGCAGGGTCTCCATCACCGCCCTCTGGTCCTATGTCTATTCTCTTGTTTTTCCTCTGCAGTAAATAGATTGACAATCCCTGGAGATTTTTGGGAACTTCTCAGTAAAAGTTCAGAACCCAAAGTCTCTGTCTGGTTCTGTCCTTAAAAGGCGCTCTTATCAGTCCTGATGGCCGCTCTCCACATTCTCATGTCAGTCCTCCTTCCCTGCACAGTGTCCCATCCATGCAGCCAGGGACATTCGATGCGCTATATATGGGTGACACGTTGCAGTCACTGAGCCCCCTCCCGTCACGTCGCCGTTTGAGTTGTCCCAGGATCCCCGCTTCTTAATCTCATTATAACTTTATTTACAGTTTTGTGACAGCGAAAAGTGATATTTTCATAGATTTGTGTTCCTGTCTTCCATCATAGAGATAAGTGTGTCAACCTAGAGACAGGTATTGAGTGATGTACTTTACCTTTAAGGCTGGGGCTACACGGTGACGGGTCACCTGACAAAACGTAGCACACAAGCTATATCCTAAAAATCTTGTACCTCGGTGGTTTGGCCCTGTAACATTGCAATGCCACAGTCACAAAACATCCATAGCTTTTGGGTTTTGGTCGCTGGCTGCAGGTCGCAAGTTGCACGCAACGTTTGTATACCATAGATTTATAGTCACACGCTAAAGTCACACTTGCATGTTACGTATTTTTACGTGTTCCCTTTCCAGCCGCAATTGCGCGTTCCAATCTCTATTATACTTCAGAGCTGCATTCATAGTTCTGCTGATTGTTATTGGAAACAGTCAGCAAGCTTGTCAGCTGGGCTCCTATGTAAGATCTCCGTCCAGTTTCTTATATAAAGACGCCCCTTCGCAGATACTTTACCTCTCCTTATTGACTCCCTTTTTCCGTCTCTCTGCAGGACGCACGCGGATAGAGGAAGGCGCTTCTCTACGCATCGACTCCCTCCGCTCCGATGACCAGGGCTGGTACGAGTGCCGGGTGCTGTTCTTGGATCGCCATCACACGGACGAAGACTTTAAAAATGGAACTTGGATCCATCTTACTGTGAACTGTAAGTCTTGTAGACCCCCGTGCGGGGCAGGTCAGCGGCCAACCATGATGAGAGGGCTGGTTTTAGGCGGTTGGCCTAAGCCCCCATGTCCTAGGTGTGCCCTGAAGTCAAGAACTGCAGGAGCAAACTAGAACTATACAGTATTATTTACTACCATATGCTAGTATTGTTTCTTATTTGAGTTGTACTAATATATGAGAACTGTATGGCGGTGTTATGATGGCTCATATGGTGGTATTAGATGCTCTGTATATGGCACTTTTATCTTAGCACTGTATCGTGATAGGTCATATTATTGTGGTATTATATGGTCTGTATATAGCAGTATTATCTTCTCATTATATAGCAGTATTATCTTCCCTTTGTATGGCGGTATTATCTTCTCATTATATGGCAGTATTATGAGGCTCCTATCTGTATAATGCAAATTCCTTGGGCATTATATGGGCCACATAATTACATGGCAGTATTATGAGGCTCTTATTTGTATTATACATAGAACTTGGGTATTATATGGACTGTATATGGCAGTATTATTCTAGCATTGTCTAGTAGTATTGCAAGGCTCTTATTTGTATAAAACATACCATATGGGCATTGTATGGTGGTTTTATATGGGATGTATATTGCATTATTATGAAGGTTCACTATATGGTGGTATTAAATTGGCTGTATTGGCAGTATTATCAGACTCTTATTCATATAATGCATATTATGAGGACATTATATGATGGTATGATATGGGCTGCATATGGCAAAATTATCTTGGCATTGTATAGCAGTATTATGAGGGCTCTTATTCGTATAATACACATTACTTGGTCATGATATAGTGATATTATATGGGCTGTATGTGTCAATATTAGAGGGGGTTCTTATTTGTGTAATGCATATTACTTGGGTATTATATGGACTGCATATGGCAGTTTTATCATCTTAGCAGTGTTTGGCAGTATTATACGGACTCCTATTTGTATAATAGATATTACATGGGCATTATATTTGAATGTTATATGGTCTGTATATGGCAGTGTTATCTCGGCATTGCATGGCAGTATTAAGAGGACTCATGGCGGTATTATGTGTGCTGAAATGATGAGAAACGTATAACAAATGGCGAGCAGGAGAGACTTACTTTTCTTGTTGCCCTGGGTCCCATTGTTGCAGCCCCGTTCTTCTTGTTTTAGCAAAGTCAAGGTCTGTGAACGAGAGGAACCTTTTACTTTTTTGTTTGCGCAGAGCAGGCAGTTCTGTCTGGCAACAACAATGCCCCATGTAGAGATGGAGGCGTCGATGCCAGCACAACACTGCGCTGTTTAGACTGGCAGAAACGTGACATGTACCAGTGCCAGCAGTCAATAACGTTGCACCCCTTGTACTGAGAGTACCCCCAGTGTACAAATACAGAATTAACAATCTCTTGCATAGTTTGTATTCATGAATGGAATGCCAGGACAACAGTAAAGACTGACACAGGCAATAGGGACAGAAAAATATACCGCGACCTTGTAGAATAGTGACAATGTATATGATATTCAGGGCCTGTAGAAAGCTGGGTGACAACCTCCAGGGTTATTGTAATGGCTAACATTTATTTCGCACGTCGGAGACCATGATTAACATACGTAAGCCGTGGCCGTGTGGTTGGCTATATAATTGGTGGTAAAGTCTACTTATATACCCGCTAATCTAACAAAATGGCTGCCTCTGCCCAAGTGAACATTAGTATAAAAGGGGGGGGGGGGGGGATTAAAAAAATAAGGGGTCCAGATGCCACGGGTTATTGCAGCCGGCCCTTTGAAGTGCCTGTGCGAATCGTGAGGATTAGCGTCCCCCTTCAGACCGCCGCATTCGGCCTCCACGACTATACTCATCACAAGGAGGCTGTGGAGAAGAAGATGACATCCCCACAGTGGGTCTAATCCTCGCAGCGGAGGCTCAAGGACCTCTCTATACAAGACGTAGGGGGCGTTCCTGACTTCCTGCCCCCTAATTTAGTCTGTCCTGGGTCGGGCTTTGTGTCGAGTGAGACCCCCTGCCCATGGCGTGTTGTGACAGAGAGGTCCCCGGAGTCTGTCCTTGTGGTCATACATAAAAGCCAACGTCTCCTGGAAGGTCTATGAAACCAAAGAACCGGAGACAAGGCCAAAAGAAAAGCAACCCAACGCTAATTACATCTGAATTGAGGTTTTGGGTGACCCCTGACCCCCCTTTCCCACCCCCGTCCTAGAATGTGAAAGCCCGCAGTGGCTTGAAGACTTTCCGGCTTCTTCATAAGTTTAGGCCCGACTGTCATAGACAATATTGCAACGAAATGAAGTTTCATTGGTAGAAATTTTGGGAAATCCTTTTAGCCTGTTGCGGGGAAACAGGGCCCTAGAGCGTGAGGGGCCCTGATCCAGATTTTGCAGAATACACCCCAGCTTTGGTCGCTGACTGAATTGTAAAGCCTCATTATAGGACGGAACCTATTGTTTTGTCTAAAGTGATAGCGCCCCCTATAGACTCCAGCAGATTTTCGCTGTCGCTGGTATGATTGTATCTGGCAGCGGCTCAGGTGAACTTGCATGAATTATTTCCCACAAAGCACATCTGTGTAAACACGTGTCGATCACCTCCGGGAAAACGTGTTCACACGAGGCTGCCAGGCTAGACACATACCCATTAACCCTTCCCTGTCCAGCCGGTGCAGCGAGCGTGCCCACAGGCGGCATGTTATGTGTTATAAAGTGCTTACAAAATACAGCAATAAGCAGGAAGAAGTGCAGGGCCCCGGGCGCAGATGTAATATGGCAGATGTGCTAGATAATAATATACCAGAGAGTGCCCCGGATATTATACAGGTCTATGGTAATACAATGTATATCCAGCGTACATAGAGGAGTATATGCCCAGGTTATACCGGCATGGTCCATATCACTATATAGAAGAAGATGTATAACTTATACCAGCTGTACATATATAATTATATACAGTATATACCCAGGTTATACCAGCTGTACATATATAATTATATACAATATATAGCCAGGTTATACCAGCTATACATATATAATTATATACAGTATATACCCAGGTTATACCAGCTGTACATATATAATTATATACAGTATATACCCAGATTATACCAGCTGTACATATGTAATTATATACAGTATATACCCAGGTTATACCAGCTGTACATATATAATTATATACAGGAGATACCCAGGTTATACCAGCTGTACATATATAATTATATACAGTATATACCCAGGTTATACCAGCTGTACATATATAATTATATACAGGAGATACCCAGGTTATACCAGCTGTACATATATAATTATATACAGTATATACCCAGGTTATACCAGCTGTACATATATAATTATATACAGGAGATACCCAGGTTACACCGGCTGTACATATATAATTATATACAGTATATACCCAGATTATACCGGCTGTACATATATAATTATATACAGTATATGCCCAGGTTATACCAGCTGTACATATATAATTATATACAGGAGATACCCAGGTTATATCAGCTGTACATATATAATTATATACAGTATATACCCAGGTTATACCAGCTGTAAATTATATACAGTATATACCCAGGTTATACCAGCTGTACATATATAATTATATACAGTATATACCCAGGTTATACCGGCTATAGATATATCATTATATACAGTATATACCCAGGTTATACCGGCTGTACATATATAATTATATACAGGAGATACCCAGGTTATACCAGCTGTACTTATATAATTATATACAGGAGATACCCAGGTTATACCAGCTGTACTTATATAATTATATACAGTATATACCCAGGTTATACCAGCTGTACATATATAATTATATACAGTATATACCCAGGTTATACCAGCTGTACATATATAATTATATACAGTATATACCCAGGTTATACCGGCTGTACATATATAATTATATACAGGAGATACCCAGGTTATACCAGCTGTACTTATATAATTATATACAGTATATACCCAGGTTATACCAGCTGTACTTATAAAATTATATACAGGAGATACCCAGGTTATACCAGCTGCACATATATAATTATATACAGTATATACCCAGGTTATACCAGCTGTACATATATAATTATATACAGTATATACCCAGGTTATACCGGCTGTAAATATATAATTATATACAGTATATTCCCAGGTTATACCGGCTGTACATATATAATTATATACAGGGGACACCCAGGTTATACCAGCTGTACTTATATAATTATATAAAGGGGATACCCAGGTTATACCAGCTGTACTTATATGATTATATACAGGAGATACCCAGGTTATACCAGCTGTACTTATATAATTATATACAGGGGATACCCAGGTTATGCCAGCTGTACTTATATAATTATATAAAGGGGATACCCAGTTTATACCAGCTGTACTTATATAATTATATACAGGGGATACCCAGGTTATACCAGCTGTACTTATATAATTATATACAGTATATACTCAGATTATACCAGCTGTACATATGCAATTATATACAGTATATACCCAGGTTATACCAGCTGTACATATATAATTATATACAGTATATACCCAGGTTATACCGGCTGTACATATATAATTATATACAGTATATACCCAGGTTATACCAGCTGTACATATATAATTATATACAGTATATACCCAGGTTATACCAGCTGTACATATATAATTATATACAGTATATACCCAGGTTATACCGGCTGTACATATATAATTATATACAAGAGATACCCAGGTTATACCAGCTGTACATATATAATTATATACAGTATATACCCAGGTTATACCAGCTATACATATATAATTATATACAGGAGATACCCAGGTTATACCAGCTGTACATATATAATTATATACAGTATATACCCAGATTATACCAGCTGTACATATGTAATTATATACAGTATATACCCAGGTTATACCAGCTGTACATATATAATTATATACAGGAGATACCCAGGTTATACCAGCTGTACATATGTAATTATATACAGTATATACCCAGGTTATACCAGCTGTACATATATAATTATATACAGTATATACCCAGGTTATACCGGCTGTACATATATAATTATATACAGTATATACCCAGGTTATACCAGCTGTACATATATAATTATATACAGTATATACCCAGGTTATACCAGCTGTACATATATAATTATATACAGTATATACCCAGGTTATACCGGCTGTACATATATAATTATATACAAGAGATACCCAGGTTATACCAGCTGTACATATATAATTATATACAGTATATACCCAGGTTATACCGGCTGTACATATATAATTATATACAGTATATACCCAGGTTATATCAGCTGTACATATATAATTATATACAGTATATACCCAGGTTATACCAGCTGTACATATATAATTATATACAGGAGATACCCAGGTTATACCAGCTGTACATATATAATTATATACAGGAGATACCCAGGTTATACCAGCTGTACATATATAATTATATACAGGGGATACCCAGGTTATACCAGCTATACATATATAATTATATACAGGAGATACCCAGGTTATACCAGCTGTACATATATAATTATATACAGTATATACCCAGATTATACCAGCTGTACATATGTAATTATATACAGTATATACCCAGGTTATACCAGCTGTACATATATAATTATATACAGGAGATACCCAGGTTATACCAGCTGTACATATATAATTATATACAGTATATACCCAGGTTATACCAGCTGTACATATATAATTATATACAGTATGTACCCAGGTTATACCAGCTGTACATATATAATTATATACAGTATATACCCAGATTATACCGGCTGTACATATATAATTATATATAGTATATGCCCAGGTTATACCAGCTGTACATATATAATTATATACAGGAGATACCCAGGTTATATCAGCTGTACATATATAATTATATACAGTATATACCCAGGTTATACCAGCTGTAAATTATATACAGTATATACCCAGGTTATACCAGCTGTACATATATAATTATATACAGTATATACCCAGGTTATACCGGCTGTACATATATAATTATATACAGGAGATACCCAGGTTATACCAGCTGTACTTATAAAATTATATACAGGAGATACCCAGGTTATACCAGCTGTACTTATATAATTATATACAGTATATACCCAGGTTATACCAGCTGTACTTATAAAATTATATACAGGAGATACCCAGGTTATACCAGCTGTACATATATAATTATATACAGTATATACCCAGGTTATACCAGCTGTACATATATAATTATATACAGTATATACCCAGGTTATACCGGCTGTAAATATATAATTATATACAGTATATTCCCAGGTTATACCGGCTGTACATATATAATTATATACAGGGGACACCCAGGTTATACCAGCTGTACTTATATAATTATATAAAGGGGATACCCAGGTTATGCCAGCTGTACTTATATAATTATATACAGGGGATACCCAGGTTATACCAGCTGTACTTATATAATTATATAAAGGGGATACCCAGGTTATGCCAGCTGTACTTATATAATTATATACAGGGGATACCCAGGTTATGCCAGCTGTACTTATATAATTATATACAGGGGATACCCAGGTTATGCCAGCTGTACTTATATAATTATATAAAGGGGATACCAGTTTATACCAGCTGTACATATATAATTATATAAAGGGGATACCCAGGTTATACCAGCTGTACTTATATGATTATATACAGGAGATACCCAGGTTATACCAGCTGTACTTATATAATTATATACAGGGGATACCCAGGTTATACCAGCTGTACTTATATAATTATATAAAGGGGATACCCAGTTTATACCAATTGTACATATATAATTATATAAAGGGGATACCCAGGTTATACCAGCTGTACTTATATAATTATATACAGGAGATACCCAGGTTATACCAGCTGTACTTATATAATTATATACAGGGGATACCCAGGTTATACCAGCTGTACTTATATAATTATATAAAGGGGATACCCAGTTTATACCAGCTGTACATATATAATTATATAAAGGGGATACCCAGGTTATACCAGCTGTACTTATATAATTATATACAGGAGATACCCAGGTTATACCGGCTGTACTTATATAATTATATACAGGGGATACCCAGGTTATACAAGCTGTACATATATAATTATATACAGTACATACCCAGGTTATACCAGCTATACATATATCATTATATACAGGAGATATCCAGGTTATACCGGCCGTACATATATAATTATATACAGGAGATATCCAAGTTATACCAGCTGTACATATATAATTATATACAGTATATACCCAGGTTATACCAGCTGTACATATATAATTATATACAGTATATACCCAGGTTATACCGGCTGTACATATATAATTATATACAGTATATACCCAGGTTATACCAGCTGTACATATATAATTATATACAGGAGATATCCAGGTTATACCAGCTGTACATATATAATTATATACAGTATATACCCAGGTTATACCGGCTGTACATATATAATTATATACAGTATATACCCAGGTTATACCAGCTGTTCATATATAATTATATACAATATATACCCAGGTTATACCAGCTGTACATATATAATTATATACAGTATATACCCAGGTTATACCAGCTGTACATATATAATTATATACAGTATATACCCAGGTTGTACCAGCTGTACATATATAATTATATACAGGAGATACCCAGGATATACCAGCTGTACATATATAATTATATACAGTATGTAGCCAGGTTATACCAGCTGTACATATATAATTATATACAGTATATACCAAGGTTATACCAGCATGGTCCATATCACTATATACAATAAGATATAAGATATACAATTACTAGGAGACCTCCAGAGTTGTGTGTATTTGGGCATTGTCTTCCTGGTATAGGCGGTAGCAGACAGACGCTCATTATAATTCGGGGGGGGGGGGTTGGCTGGGTTGTATTACAGTAGCAGGACTAGGGTGGATACAATGGGGTTAGTGGTTTGTGCAGGAATTTGTGTATAGAGCAGGATCACAGCCCTATTGATTGTACAGGAGTCTGCGGTTTGGAGCTTCCTGTGGAGAGGATACGGCAGATCTCTGGGTGGTGAAACTTTTATGGGTTTATTATTTGATGAAACAAATTAGAAAGAATAATAATAATAAAAAAGTAGCACCCTGCCTAACCCCAAAGGGGCAGGATATAGGTGTAAGAAGTACCCTGTGTAATGTAGTAGAAGAGAACTATGAATATCCTTTTCTCTTCAAAGTGTAAGTTTTTAAGAGACTCCATATTTAATGTTATTTTTTCCTCTACAGCCCCGCCTTCTTTCAGTGAGACTCCGCCCATGTATGTAGAGGTCCGTGTCGGAGACACTTTGACTCTCACTTGTGTGGCCAACGGGAACCCTCATCCGGTCGTCACCTGGAAGCGGGATAATGTGAACATAGTGAACGGAGACAAGATCCAGGCAAGTCACATGATTGACTAGGCGCTCTGCATGGGGAGGCACTTTTGGCTAAGCCCCGCCCCTGCTTAAGAAAAACCACATGCGTTTTACATGCCTTTCTGCTATTCTTTTGATTCTCCATGGTTGTAATACACATCTAGGAATTATTTACCTTATTCTACAACTTCCAGCATGCACGATACATGAAGTGCGTGCTGTGAAGGTAAGTCACATGATTTATAAGGTGGAACTTATGACAAAGCCCTGCCCCTGCTTAACTAGAATCATATGACTTTTACATGCTTCA
Source organism: Leptodactylus fuscus (assembly GCF_031893055.1). Lineage (NCBI taxonomy): Eukaryota > Metazoa > Chordata > Amphibia > Anura > Leptodactylidae > Leptodactylus > Leptodactylus fuscus. Next base: position 150,353,522 of record NC_134271.1, read on the forward strand.
CTGCTGTTCTTTTGTCTCGGTTGTAAAACACATCCTGGGGTTATTCACTCACAGCAAGCAGCACTCAACAAGTGCATGTTGTAAAGGCAAGCCATGTGCTATACAAGGCGCTGTGCATGGGGAGGAGCTTATTATACAGCCCCACCCCTGCTTAACTAGAATAATAGAAGTTTTACATACTTCTCTGCTATTCTTGTGATTGTTCAGGGTTTAACACACATCTTGGAGTTATTTACTCACGACATGCACTACACATGAAGTGCGTGTTCTGAAAGTAGGAGGAGCTTTTGACACAGCCCCGCCCCTGCTTAATTATAACAAGGTTTACAGATATTCTTTTGATTCTTTGGGATGATAATGTGTCGTTTGGGGTTATTCATCTGCCTTATACTACAACTCCCAAAATACAGAGTCTTTCAGAGCAAATAACTGGTGGCCTTGAGTTGGTGTCTAATCTAAGACCCTGTGTCAGTGGCTTTACTGACATTTGCATTTTATTCCTAACTGATGGTTGCTAATTGAAATTTGAGCACCAGCGAGCGGTGGCGCAAATATCTTGTATCCTCTGCATAATACTATTGAAAGCCTATGTAAACATACAGGAGAGACATTGTGGTCACAGCAGCCTCCAGTAACTGGTACGGCAGGTGTGTCACTTTGTATACTCAGTACACAATCAGAGGCTCGTACTCTGGTGCGATGGATTTGCGTCGCAGGCAGTAAACACTAATCCGCTGTTGTGTTTGGGAGTCAGCTGTGTCGTCGCACTATCGCCTTGTTCCCTCAGAGCTTGCATTGTCTTCCAGCTCCATAACAATAGGCGACTGGAGCTCATTATACTGTGGAAGGTGGATGCAGCTGTCTGTGTAACACTGGCGCCCTCTAGTGTCCGCTCCCTGTAACAGCGCCCATCTTATATACTGCAGAGTCAGCATTTAAAGCTTTCCACAGTCACCGTAATATTAGGGCAGATATAAAATCAAGATGGTGGAAGGTTTACGTCTCATAGTTCTTTACTGATTTTCTCTTTGATCTCTCACCTGTAGGTTAATAATGGGTCGTTGCGAATAGTTGGGGTGCAGCGCTCTCATGCCGGTGCCTACACGTGTCACGCCACTAGTGATGAAGGCGAGGTGACCCATACCAGCCGTGTCCTAGTTCAAGGTATGGCGAGAAGGATAACCCCGGCACTTGTATTACCATTAGAGATGAGCGAGTAGTATTCGATCGAATACCTCGCTGCCATAGGAATGCACGCATTCCTATGGCAGCGAGGTATTCGATCGAATACTACTCGCTCATCTCTAATCGCCATCATTTCCGTATTCTCCGTCTCTAGGTCCGCCCATCATTGTTGTCCCACCAGAGAACATCACCGTGAACGTCTCACAAGACGCTTTCCTGACCTGCCAGGCCGAGGCCTACCCCACCAACCTGACCTACAGCTGGTTCCACGGAAATAGCAACGTGTATCTCCTCAGGTGAGGCAGGACCTGGGTGTGCGTATCCAATCCGATCATGTGTGATACTGTCTTCTGAGAGATGTATCTAATCCGATCATGTGTGATACTGTCTACTGAGTGATCTATCCAATCCGATCATGTGTGATACTGTCTTCTGAGTGATGTATCCAATCCGATCATGTGTGATACTGTCTACTGAGTGATATATCCAATCCGATCATGTGTGATACTGTCTTCTGAGTGATGTATCCAATCCGATCATGTGTGATACTGTCTTCTGAGTGATGTATCCAATCCGATCATGTGTGATACTGTCTACTGAGTGATCTATCCAATCCAATCATGTGTGATACTGTCTTCTGAGTGATGTATCCAATCCGATCATGTGTGATACTGTCTACTGAGAGATGTATCTAATCCGATCATGTGTGATACTGTCTTCTGAGTGATGTATCTAAGCTGATCATGTATGATACTTGATACTGTCTGTGAAGTTGCTGTATCTAAGCCTGTGGTGTGTGATACAGCCTCTGCATATCCCTCAGCACTAGGCCCGGATCATCTCTCCTGTTCCCAAACTCTTCTTCTTATTTCAGCCGCCTCCAGTCCCGGGTCCGTATCTTGGTGGATGGGAGTTTTCTGCTACAACAGGTCACCCCTGAGGATTCTGGGAAATACACCTGCATCCCCAGCAACGGGATGTGGAAGTCTCCGTCTGCCTCTGCCTACCTCACCGTACTGCGTACGTACCCGCTCCTGTATACCCTGCCCCGTCTTTGTACACACTGTACCATATTGTGGGAGAATCCTGACCTGTATCTGTCAACTACCATGTACTGACGAACCACAAACCGCAAGTCGTGTTCTTCACATTACTTTCATCTCTGTAGATCCGGCCTACGTGACCGACATGCCACCAGAAACCTTCCTGCCCATCGGGATGAGGGGTGTGATCCGCTGCCCCTCCAGAGCCAATCCACCCCTCTTATTTGTCAACTGGACCAAGGATGGAGCGCCTCTAGATCTGAACAAGGTAGAGACCAGGGGATGTCACCGATATCATCTAGTGATGTCACTGACAGGGGGCGGGGCTGTGACAACCTCTCACACATGATATATACAGGCTGGTTGTCAGTAACAGGGGGCGGGGCTGTGACAACCTCTCACACATGATATATACAGGCTGGTTGTCAGTAACAGGGGGTGGGGCTGTGACAACCTCTCACACATGATATATACAGGCTGGTTGTCAGTAACAGGGGGCGGGGCTGTGACAACCTCTCACACATGATATATACAGGCTGGTTGTCAGTAACAGGGGGCGGGGCTGTGACAACCTCTCACACACGATATATACAGGCTGGTTGTCAGTAGTAATAGATGAATAGCTGTACTGTAGTATAAGGGGGCGGAGCTCATGTCTGATCACATGTCATTATATCAGTGATGTCATTGACAGGGGGCGGGGCTGTGACAACCTCTCACATATGATATATACAGGCTGGTTGTCATTAGTAATAGATGAATAGCTGTACTGTAGTATAAGGGGGCGGAGCTCATGTTTCATCACATGTCATTATATCAGTGATGTCACTGACAGGGGGCGGGGCTGTGACAACCTCTCACATATGATATATACAGGCTGGTTGTCATTAGTAATAGATGAATAGCTGTACTGTAATATAAGGGGGCGGAGCTCATGTTTCATCACATGTCATTATATCAGTGATGTCAGTAACAGGGGGCGGGGCTGTGACAACCTCTCACATATGATATATACAGGCTGGTTGTCAGTAACAGGGGGCGGGGCTGTGACAACCGCTCAGACATGATATATACAGGCTGGTTGTCAATAGTAATAGATGAATAGCTGTACTGTAGTATAAGGGGGCGGAGCTCATGTCTGATCACATGTCATTATATCAGTGATGTCAGTAACAGGGGGCGGGGCTGTGACAACCTCTCACACGATATATACAGCTGGTTGTCAGTAGTAATAGATGAATAGCTGTACTGTAATATAAGGGGGCGGAGCTCATGTCTGATCACATGTCATTATATCAGTGATGTCAGTAACAGGGGGCGGGGCTGTGACAACCTCTCACATATGATATATACAGGCTGGTTGTCAGTAGTAATAGATGAATAGCTGTACTGTAATATAAGGGGGCGGAGCTCATGTCTGATCACATGTCATTATATCAGTGATGTCAGTAACAGGGGGCGGGGCTGTGACAACCTCTCACACGATATATACAGCTGGTTGTCAGTAGTAATAGATGAATAGCTGTACTGTAGTATAAGGGGGCGGAGCTCATGTCTGATCACATGTCACTATATCAGTGATGTCAGTAACAGGGGGTGGGGCTGTGACAACCTCTCAGACATGATATATACAGGCTGGTTGTCATTAGTAATAGATGAATAGCTGTACTGTAGTATAAGGGGGCGGAGCTCATGTCTGATCACATGTCACTATATCAGTGATGTCAGTAACAGGGGGTGGGGCTGTGACAACCTCTCAGACATGATATATACAGGCTGGTTGTCAGTAGTTATAGATGTATAGCTGTTCTCTAGCTATGGCCGCCATCCTGATTGTATTACCACGACTATATGTTGCTTCCTCGTTCTAGTTCCCTGGATGGTATTTACAAGAGGACGGCTCCATCGTGGTGGCCATGGGTAACGATGATGCTCCAGGCACGTACACATGTACCCCGTATAACAGCTATGGTACAACCGGCATGTCGCTGCCCACTGTGGTCATCTTAAAGGTACAGTACACTCCCAGGCAGTGTGCAATGTCAGTGTATGTTTCTATCTTTGTGTTTCACTGTCCGTCATGTCTCTAGGATCCTCCATCATTCCTGGATCTCCCCAAGGATGAGTACTTCCAGGATGTCGGGAGAGAGCTTATCGTTCCTTGCTCTGCTACAGGGGACCCTCCCCCCATCATCAGCTGGACCAAGGTGAGACGTAGTAAATAGTTGCGGTCACTGCCCACGAGCAGTGTCTGGCGTATGTCATCTCTACACAAGGGTGTAATGGGTAGACGGGCCCATAGGAAACTTTTGACTGGCTTCCGCTTTATTGGCCCCCAATAATATCATCTTTATCAGTGCCCACACGTTATATTGCTCCCTCTACTGGCCCCCACACGGTATAACATCCCTTTTAGTGGCCACCACATGGTATATCGCCTCCTTATTGGTCCCCAGTATGCTTCCTTATTTCCTGGCCTCCACCCAGTATAAAGCCCCTTTACATGGAGTAAGTGCCCCTTTTATAGGCCACTATCAGTATGCGCCCCCCATAGTGACTTTAGGCCGCAACGGCCCTACTTCCTGATCCCCCTAAAGTCACTGGCTCCATATTAGCCGCTAAGGCTGCCATCGCAGCAGTGTTGTCACTATCTATAGAATATTGCACAATGGCCTATTGTTGTGTTCTACAGATGGGGTTACTTGGGAAAAGTATCGCCCAAATGGACAACAATGGCAGTTTGGTATTTCGACCCCTCACCAAGGAAGAACACGGTGAATGGGAGTGCACGGCAGCCAATGACGTGGCAAGTATCAGTACGCGCACCGCCATCTTCGTTTTGGGTAAGTTATTATCCCATGGATTCAGTGGAGAAAGGCTGGCGTTACGCTGCCCCGCTGAATTGTTATGAGGCTTCGGTATCAAATCTACACCAGTTCTTGAAATATTCTGTAAAAATATGACAAAAAGTTAAAGCCCCAAAGTAAAGGGGTCCAAAAATAAACATAGGCCCAAAGTATTTGTAACCAAAAAATATCTGTAGACTTTTTAAAAATAGTATCTATATATAAAAATGACGCGAAGGCCAGTAAAATGAACTCAAAAATTCTCAAAAACACCTCCTTGTCCAAAATTAAACCTGGTTATATATTGGCGCGAAACTAGTTTGACACGTAAATTCTGGAGGATCGGAGAATATTTTTGTAAATGTTTTTGCCAATAAAGGTTAAGGAACTGATGACATTACATGCTCACCTTCTTACTGCTGTTTATAGGAGGTGGAATAAAAATTTGATTGATGTGTTAATACCGTATATACTTGAGTATAAGACGAATTTTTCAGCACAGTTTTATACTCGGCTTATTCTCGAGCCAGCAAAAAAAAATTAAAAAAATATTATTATAAAAAATATAATAATAATAATAATAATAATAATAATTATTATTATTATTGTTAACATTTTTTTTTTTTTTTGGGGGGGGGGTGTCTATGACCATCAACAATAGTAATGTATAGAATCTCCCATAAAATAGTGGGGGAAAAAAGAAGCTATAAAAAAAAATAAAAGTTCTTAATCCCTCCTTTTCCTAGAATACATATAAAAGTAGAAAATGACTGTGAAACACATACACATTAGGTCTCCCTGTGTCTGACAGTGCCCGGTCTGCTGAATATAGGGGATCTGCAGTGCTCCTGTTCTGTCAGGAAGGGGTTAATAGGAGCACTGCAGATACCCTATAGTCAGCCAGACTGAATTCCAAGTGGGGGAAAAAAAAACCCAGTCCTCAAGCTCAGGGAAGGGGCAGACAGACAACCAAAACACCCCCTCCCCCTCCCCTTCCCCAGTAACTACTGCACCAAAAATCTCCAACCATTTTAATTTTTTGAAATTTTCCAGTAGCTGCTGCATTCCTTCCCCCCCCTCGGCTTATACTCGAGTCAATAAGTTTTCCCAGTTTTTTGTGGTAAAATTAGGGGGTCGGCTTATATTCGGGTCGGCTTATACTCGAGTATATACGGTATTATTATTTTATTCAATTCCCTTATTTATGTATTATTAAGGGGGCATTCACATGATAATAGTGACTTCAATGGGTTCCGTTTAGCGCGCGTAACACGTTGAAATCAATGCGTTAAAAAGCCTCCTGTTGATTTCAATGAGTTACGCGTGCTAAACGGAACCCATTGAAGTCAACGGGATTCTGTTTTGCATCGCTGATTCTGACACGAGTTTACGTGTCAGAATCAACACCTTGTTACATCGTGTGAATGCCCCCTAAAGGGGTTGTCCTTGAAAATAATTAGATTATTATTTGTAGCCAAATTAGGAAAATAGTATTCGGAAGTCTTCTCCTACGAAAGTGGAATGGTGGAAATCGGTATTAAAAATTAGGGATTCTGAAAAAAAACCCTAATTCAGTAGGTCCTGTTAGGATGATGTATGGGTAAAGGGGGTTTATTCTGGAATGAAATGTTTTTGTTTTTTGGGTTTTTTCATGGACGGTCACTTGGGGGTGAGTTTTTATGGATTTTGTATGGTGCTTAGTCTATGGAAGGACTATCTTTAGAATATTACCGTATTTAAAAAATCTTGTGATCTGTAATTGATGTTACAAATTTAAAAAAAAATAAAGCTTTATTAAAAGAAAAAAACAGATTAGAAAAAAATGGGGCAATGGTGGTAAGTTGTATAAATAATGAAAGAAGTAGAGCTCTATTGGGAGGCTTTTTTGGGAGGCTGATTTTGAGACGGATTCAGCGTCAAAATCCTCGCCAAAAAACTCCACGTGAACTGACCCTTAGTGACCTACTAGAGCAGGGGTGCCCAATACGTTGATCGCGATCTACCGGACGATCGCAATGGACGTATGGGTCGATCGCGGGATGCAGGGATCCCCGGTGTCTGCTTGTTCACAGTGCAGGCTGAGAGTCGACTCTCAGCCTGCACTGTGAACAAGCACTCCGGACACTTGCAGGCCGCTCTTAGGGATGGAGGGGGCCGGGGTGCTGCTTGTTCACAGCGCAGGCTGAGAGTCATCTCCGGACACTGGCAGGTGGGGCAGGCAGAACAAGCAGACAGTGGGGATCCCTGGGCGGCCACAGAACGCCGCTGTCTCCTGCTCTCAGGCTCTGCCCAGCCCCGCCCACAGACACACCCGGCCCGCCCACAGGCCCGCCCCGGCCCCGCCCACAAGAAGTGGGTAGATCTTTCGACTTGGTCATATAATAAAGTAGCTCACATGCTGACAAAGTGTGAGCACCCCTGTACTAGATCCTCTGCCATTCCAGCTCTGCCATTTCGGCCCTCCTAACGGACGACCCAACAATACGTGCCATCTATGTAAAAATAACCATAAATAAAATGCAAAATAAATTTTTTTTAACGTTAAATTATAAAATATACCATGAAAAGTGTTTTAAACAGACGCGTTTCCCCTCCTTTTCTTGTTAAAATTTTTTAAAGATATTAAAATAAAGAAAAAACATGGAAAATAAAAACAACAGGAAAATAAAGCCCCAATTATCCCCCAAAAATTATTTGAACAACCCAAAAGATAAAAATGTTATAGCCATCAAAACCGCATGTACGAAAAAAACCCCAAAAACATAAAATTTGAAGTGGTGAAGAATATTTTGATCGGAAAATTTTTGTAGCTTTTTTTCCTCTTTGTTTGGCACAAATGCTGTGACACGTTTGACTCTTCACAGGCACCAGCCCGCACACGGTGAGCAATGTTTCGGCCCAGCCTCTGGTCTCGGCAGTGAACATCAGCTGGGTGGCCGGCTTCGATGGAGGTTACTTCCAGCGGTTCAGCGTTTGGTATGCTCCGCTGTGAGTCTTTTCCTACTAACATAGGCCAGAGATGTATCTATGTTTTGAACATGGCGGTTTGGCATGCTTCATTACCCGTGATGGGGGCCGTAGGCACTGTTCCCCCTGGCATGACTGTTCTGCTTCACATCATCGCTTATATATCATTTATTAACCCCACTCCTTATAGGATGATGGAATCAAAAAATATTGAAATTTTTTTTTAATCTCAAATTCAAATTTTACAAAAATTTGAAAAAATTTTAAAATTACAACGACTATTTACAGCAGCCTCCAGGGTTTCTACTCTGCTTTCCTAGACTCAGATCAGTTTGCAAAGCTGAACAGATTTTCTTTCGTAAATCTGGGCAGGCTGGTTGACTACCCCAATGGGAACTATGATGGCGGCCATATTGGTTGCAACCAATGTAGTGAATCGAGTGTAAATGATCCCATGACTTACAAATGATTGTATGTGGTGATTCAACATCCTTTAGTTTATTTTATCCATATGATGAAATCTAAATTTTATTTTTAATTTTTTTTTTTTTTTAATTTTTGTGTAAAGCAGATCCATCTCTAACACAGTGTTGTCCTAACCATGTTATATGTGTGGTGAATGTAGATTATATGTGTGTCTGGAGGGATTATTGACACAAACAGAGGCCGAGTTATGGACAAAAATAATCCAGAAATCCAATTTTATTTAGCTACAATTATTTTTGAAAATTTTTTAACATAAAAATCCAAAATTGTCCCCATTTACGACTGAAGATCATGTCCGTTTACTAAATGTCTTTAGTTCTGATAAATCCTGATAAATTACTGGTTGTGAATTAGGTTGGGCGCCTCTGCTGTGTAAAATGGTCCCTCAATTGTCTTTGGTATTAACGGGGTTATTTGTGTATCCAAAATTATGGTGGAGCAAGGACCTTTCGCCACCTCCACCAGCTCCAATTCTTTACATTATTTGATAGGCACCAATCCATCGATTCCGGTGCAGTTGGATTTTTTTTCTCTAGCCCCCGACATTACTGAGCAATCACTTCTGTTAAATTAGAGTAGACTCTATAATGTCATATGGGCGGTTCTAGACTACCTCCTGCACCCAAGGACCACCCATTTGTCAGAAGAAACACTAATAAGCCTATTGGATACCGAAACCGTCATAAATGATTGCTCAGGAACGGTGGGGGTTAGAGAAAAAATTCCAACTGTGCCAGATTCTGTGGAGCGGTGTCTATTGAAGGGTAGAAAGACAATTGTTGGAATGAACACTTTAAGGTCTCATCTGTAGCAGCACACTCTATCTTGAAAGCAATGGCCACCAATATCAGAATCCTAAAGAACCCCTTTAAACCCATATTAGCTATAAACGCCGACCACCGATGTTACATGAAAGTCTGCGCCAAGGAATTGACTAAAAGGGAATTGCCAAAAATCTAGTCTGGCCTCCTGTTGGTTGCCTATGGCCCTATGGCTAGTCAGCCGGTGTATAGAACTATAGAAGAGCCTAGGCCTCAATGTATGATAAAGTCTCATAATGGTTCCTCACAGATATTAGGTGAGACTTTCCTCCTAATATCTATGGCCTCGCGACATCCGCCTGAAGACACTCCCTCCTCCCGACTAGGCCCATTTATTTGGGCCTAATCCGGAGCGGAGGGCGTCACTGGTTGCCGGTGCAGTCTGAGCCTCCGCCTCAGGTTACTGAACCAAAAACCCCGTGTGGACTTACCCTTACCTTACCCCTCTAGAACGCACTGGTGCACCCCTACCTTGAGTATGCCATCCAGTTTTGAGCACTGTTATTGACACTTATCCCCTGCTGGCGGGTCTCTGCCGGGTCCCCTGGCGATCTGGTGAACAGGGGATCGAAAGCATAGCAGTGAATGGAGAGACTGTCACGTAAGCACACTGGTACTGCATTCAGTAAGACGCTTTACGGGGACTTTTGGTCCCGTCCTCCTGATCACTGATCACTCATTGTACAATTATTCCCTGTGCTGTGGATGGGAGATAAATGTCCATAATGGCGCAACCCCTTTAACTGAGTCTCAGCCACTTAAAGGGATCCTATCTTTTAAACACAAATTTTTTTCTCCCTATCATGTTGGAATAGCCTTAAGAAAGGCTATTAGTCTCCTACCTTTCCTTTTCTTCTGCGCGCCACCATTCGCCTGCAATCGCGTTTTTTCTCGGTATGCAAATGAACCCTCTCACAGCACTGGGGGAGGGCCCCAGCACTCAAACAGCACTGGGGGCGTCCCCAATACTGCCAGAGAGCTCTCCAGCGCCACCTCCATCTTCTTCTGCAACAAGGTCTTCACCGAGTCTTCTTCCGGCGGCGTCTTCTTACTTCTAGGCCTCGGGCCTAGGGCAAGCCAACACCGCATGCACACGGCCACAAGAAAAATGGCCACTTCCACAGTATTGCTAGCGGCCATTTTCTCGTGGCCGGCAGGCATGCGTAGTCGGTTTGCCCGAGGCCTAGAAGTAAGAAGACGCCGCCAGATGAAGACGCATTGCAGAAGAAGATGGAGGCGGCGCTGGAGAGCTCTCTGGCAGCATTGGAAACGCCCCCAGTGCTGTTTGAGTGCTGGGGCCCACCCCCAGTGCTGCAAGAGAGCTAATTTGCATACTGAGAAAAACCGGGATTGCAGGCGAACAGTGGCGCGGAGAAGAAAAGGAAAGGTAGGAGACTAATAGCCTTTCTTAAGGCTATTCCAACATGATAGGGAGAAAAAAATCTGTTTAAAAGATAGGATCCCTTTAATCAGCTTTTTTTGCCTTCCTCTGGATCGACTGGATTTTGGAAGTATAAAATGGTTGAATTTGATCGATCTAGATCTTTGTTTTCAACCCTGTATGTCTGAACCTTGCATCGGTCTGGTGATCACATGACTAAGAGGTTCCTCAGGAAATACATAGAACTATTACAAGGCCTATCGATACATAGAGTATATCAGACAGTTGTATAGGTTAGGTTTATTCGGGAGTCCCCCTTTAGGACTAGGCTACAGTCATGGCATTATTATATGAATGGTTCCTAACCCTTGTTGGATGTCTTTTATGCTGCTATCAGGGTAAAGCGACTGTCACATGGTCACCACGAATGGATCTCCTTGTCGGCGCCGGTCGGAGCCAGCTCCCTAGTGGTGGAAAATCTGCAGGCCGACAGCCCCTACCAGTTCAGTGTTTTATCTCAGAACAAATTGGGGAGTGGGCCGTTCAGCGAGATTGTGACCGCGTCTCCTCTCAGTAAGTATACGCAAGGAAGAAGAAACCTCCACTGCTGTCTGTCTACCTTCCTCGTTTGCTGGTGGTTCCCCCTCTTTCCGTCTCACATCTTCTAACTTCTTTCTCTGTCTTCAATAATCACTACTATTTTGGCCTCTCAGGTGTCCCACCCACCACATTGCCTCCTCCTGTACCCACCACAGACTCTAGAGATACCCTTACCCCTCCTCGCTCCCTGGCTGCCAATGAGACGTCCCGCGGAGTGTTGCTGACATGGACACCTCCTCTGCGATCCTTGTATCCTCTACGTGGTTATGGCCTGGAGTGTCGGCGGGATGAAGGAGACTGGGAGCTGCTCGATGATGCCATCCCTACAACGCAGACCCAGCTGCTCGTTCCTGGACTGGTCAAGGTGAGAAACAGGCAGAAGCAGAAGGTGTTATGCCAATGACGGCAAGAGCGTAGACACATGGAGTTGACTATGATGACCAGCAATGGCATCATTGAGATCAACTGGATGGCAGGTTTACAGGACTATCCCGAGAAGGTACAGAGATACCTTCATCATTTCTTCCCCCAGACACCCGCTGTACAGGGAACTTCAACAAAGCCCACTCAAGAAAAACTGAAGGTGCCCCATCATTCTAAGGATCGGGGTGGGACCTCCATCGATCAAGTAGCGATAATATATTCCAACAGTTTGCCATTATTCTTTATAGCTGGACAACCACTTTAAGGATTCTTCGCTGATCCTTACAGCGACACATGGGATCCCTATGGTTCCATAGGCATTGACAGCATATTCCATGTTCCCCTAGAACAAGAGGACTCATATTATCTCAGTAAATACCCGACAATCTGGGTCTGCAGTCAGGGGAAGGTCCAAATTGAAACTAAAACAGATTCCGACCCCTGGCCTGGCCCTAAACTCATTCAGACCCCAAACCCGATCCTAGTCCAAACCTAAAATTAGTATATACGTAAAATTATATCAGACCCCTGACCAGATCCTTAAAATTAATGCATACCCAAGCCAGATCCCTAGATTAGTTCAGACCCCGGACCACAAACCAAAAAATAATTACCGTATATACTCAAGTATAAGCCGACCCGAATATAAGCCGAGGCCGCTAATTTTACCACAAAAAACTGGGAAAACGTATGTACTCGAGTATAAGCCGAGGGGGGCTTTTTCAGCACAAAAACTGTGCTGAAAAATTTGGCTTATACTCGAGTACATACGGTAAGACTCCAGACGAAACCCAATAGCCATTCTGAACCCCAACCCAGGCACCTAGTACTGGGGGTGGCACTCTTCACAGCTTAGCGTCAACGCTGGGCCATAAGGAACGCCCCCTGTGACAGTACAGAGCTATGGACGAGTACTGTTAGGAGGGGCGTTCCTCACAACCTAGCTAGAATGTCAGGAACGCCCTACCGACAGTGGACAGACATCGGTAACTGCACCGAGATCTCCAGCCCCGGGGCACATAACGGGAAAGCCAACAGTGCACTGAATTCAGCTGACATAACACAAGTCTGGGCCCCTGGTGTCACAATGACCTAGGGGCCCAACCAGTTAGACCCTCCTAGTGTAATAAATACAACCCTGTACTAAAACACAGCTTTGTTTCCCAGGACGCCATGTACGAGTTTCGCCTGGTGGCGTTCGCTGGAGATTACATCAGTGATCCGAGTAATTCTGTCAATATCTCTACAGCAGGTGAGTGGAGAAGACTCATGAATGGGTTATAATGTCTGCCTAGGAAACATTGCCGCACCTTGGCCTATATGGGAACTAGAATTGTCGTAGATACATCTACCCCAAAATTGTGCCACAAACCAAAACATAAAGATACCAGAACAAATCCAGACTCCAACTCAGACGCCTAGTACTGGGGGGCTTTCTTAGTGTTATCTCTAAGCAGCGCCCCCTGTGACAGTACAGGGCTATGAACAAGTACTGTCAGGAGGTGCTAGACTGTCAGGAACGCCCTACTGACAGTGGACAGACATCAGTAACGGCTCCGATATCTCCAGCCCAGTTACATGGATGGAAAAGTAATAAAAAGTTATAGGTCACGGTACATGGTAATAGGAAAACTGCCAAAAAAAATGGGTACGGCCTAAAGCAGGCAAGTCACCGTAGTGTTGAGAGTAGCCTTTGTGGGTTGGGTTCTTCCTAATCTTTACACTGTACTTATGGGAATCACCACTAGATGGCGCTGTAGCCATACACTCTGCATTCATTCACATGACGCTATGGGTAAGAGTTGGAATTAAAAAAAATATTTTTTGCCATAATAAACACATTAATAATGATAAAGATTTTTTTTAGGTTTAATCAAGATTTATTAAAGTTTTTCAAATGCATAACATCGAAAAATGGAACAAAATGTGAAACAGGAATCTGTGTAAAGATTTCTTTAGTATTCTAAAAGCCTTCACCATCTTTCATAACCCCTATACGCCACGACTAGTTTTTATTTCCCATTTTTTACTGTTAGCGCTTGTTTACAGCAGTCTCATGGCCACAGGTAACAGTAGACTGGAGCCGACTCATTGAGGTCTATGGAAGAATTTTCAAGATTTGCTCTGAGCATAGGATACGTTTTCAGTAGGGGATGCAATGATGGCTCAATGGTGTTGTCTATGTAAATGTTACCTATTGTAATCCTGTGTTTGATGTAAATGAGGTGACTGCTGAAAAGAATCTATTATTAGGCTTAGTGGTCAGAGTGAAAATTGCAGGTTATAGTACTTATTTTAAATATAGATAATAACATGGAAAAAAAAATCAAAAATTCTTTAAAAAGTTTGACTTAAAAACTTAGTTTAAAGAAAGGCAACTTTTTGATTTCTGCGGCGTCCTCTACAACTTCCCAGATGAGGGGTATGACAAGAGCGTGCCGGGAACCCTACCAGATTTACCATCACTTACAACAAAACACTGGTGTAAATGATGGGGGAAATGTATGCGGAGGGCGCACCTTATTTCGGAGGAGGTGAGCACCTCGTGATGTGTGAGGTACACCCTCCACCAGCTCCGGGGCTATGAAGAGTAGTATGAGGAACTCCAGTCTTCATAAATCTCCAATGCGTATATCTGGTGAGCTCATGATTGGATACAATCTGCTCCGTGATTGATCCACACTGATTGAACAGTGTCAGAGAGTCTACAACGTCTTGATCCCGATCACTTGACAGTGCAGAGTCTAATTATCCTATAGAGTAGGGTTGAGTGATTGGGATCAGAAAAGATCGGATTCCGATCGGCGATTGAGTAACTTTCAGGATCGGATGGAGAATGATAGGAAATTAGATTTTAAAATCGATTCTGAAATCTCAAGATCGGCTCAACCCTACTCCATAAACATAAAGTAACTAGGGTTGAGGATCGGGATCGGAAAAGATCGGATTCCGATTGGCGATCAAGTAAATTTCACTATTGGGATCGGATGGAAAATGATCAGATATCGGATTTTAAAATCGATCCTGAAATCTCAAGATCGGCTCAACCCTACTATAGAGCACCAAAACTAATGGCACTGATTGCTCAGCGCTGGTGGGGGCTAGAGAAAGAATCCCAACTGTGCCAGAACTAGTGGAGCAGCACCTATTAACAATGCAATAAATAATCTGTCCCCCTCTTCCAAAGTCAACATCAACCTTAAAGGGATCCTATCACTCAGACATGATTTTTTTCTAAGTACCACGTCGGAATAGTCTTAATAAAGGCTATTCGTCTCTTACCTTTCGTTGTCTTCTCCTCGCCGCCGTTCACCTACAATCCAGGTTCTTGTCGGTATGTAAATGAGCTCTCTCGCAGCACTGGGGGTGGGCCCCAGTGCTCAGACAGCACTGGGGGCGACCCCAATCCTGCGAGAGAACTCTCTCCAGCGCCACCTCCTCTTCTTCAGCAGAGTCATCTTCAGCCTCTTCTTCCGGCAGTGGCTTGTAACTTCTAAGGCCTTGGGCAGAGCAGTTTGCGCATGCCCACAGGCCACGAGAAAATGACCGCTTACAATACTGTACAAGCGGCCATTTTCTCGTGGCCTGTGGGCATGCGCAGTCTACTCTGCTCAAGGCCCGAGGCCTTAGCAGTTACAAGCCACCGCCAGAAGAAGAGGCTGAAGATGATGCTGCTGAAGAAGAGGAGGCAGCACTGGAGGCAGTTGTCTCGCAGCATTGGGGACGCCCCCAGTGCTGTCTGAGCACTGGGACCCACCCCCAGTGCTGTGAGAGAGCTCATTAGCATACCGACAAGAACTGGGATTGTAGGCGAATGGCGGCACAGAGAAGACAACGAAAGGTAGGAGACGAATAGCCTTTCTTAAGGCTATTCCGACGTGGTACTTAGAACATAATCATGTCTGAGTGATAGGATCCCTTTAATACAAAAAAAACCCCTAAAGTAGACAACCCGATCCTAATACACCTAGGATATGAGTTATGTACTGCTTATTATTCCGCCAAGAACCTATAAACACCTCCAAATTCCAGATAAGGTTTCTGTATGAACTAAGCGCATGACTTGGGGTTACAGCACAGAGTATTTGCATTATGGCATTCTGGGTAATGCTATTCTCACAAGCCCCTTGTTTGACACGACCGTTTCTGCCGCTCAGCACTCCCGACTTCTATATACATTGCATTCTCTACATCGGGTAGAAAAAATAAGCATTTATTAAAGATTTCCATAAACATTGGGCTTGTGAGCCTAAGTGAGTGGGAAAAGACTGCGCTCCCGGCTCCCATTGCCCTCCTATGAGATAGTTGCTGCACCAGCATCTGGCAGGCGCCCAAGACAATGGTTACTTCAAGTTTTACAAAAGTTATTCAGTTCTCTGCCAAAAATGTAACTAGCGCTGGAAATATTCATAACCGTAGAAAATGAGATTAGTAGGTACATAAATAAATGTCAACGTCTCACCCTTGCACGCCATTCTGCTTCTTTGTAGTCTAAATTGGCCCCTAATTCTGTTTAGGTTTTATAGTTTGTGGCTTTGCTTCATGCGCACGGCCCAGTTTGCCATCTAATGCTCCTCCGAGGGGGCGTCCAATGGTCCGATGAAAATAGAACAATATCATCGGAACAGAACGCATTGGAAGCCCCATAGACCATAGAGGTGGATACATTACGGAATGTTCTCTGATGCCACTCCCAGTTCGGGAACATTCCGCTGTGAACTAGGTCCCGCATCGGATGTACATGGGGCCTAAATTCCCTGCTTGGGGGGTAAAATTTATGATCACTAGGGTTGAGCGATCGGGATCGGTTAAGATCATTGATAGCTTTGACCAGTAGCCAAGCATTGTGGGAAATAACCTCCGACCTCAATGCCAAATCCGATGTTTTCCGATCCTGATCGTTCAACCCTAGTGATCACCTTCGCCACCAGTAGAGGGGACTGAATGATGTACGTGTGTTTCACACACATTCAAAGCACATCTTTTGGTGGTATGAGACCAGTTATACAGCCATTGGAGGTGACCTCCTACCTTTGGCCACCTTCTATAGACTTACATACTGGTAATACAGGATCTTCCCGCCAACATGTCTTTAGGACGTTACTAGGGATAACTTTAGAGCCTTAAAAGTAAATCAAATAGGCTATTAAAGTAAATTACAAAAATTAGCACCGAGCCTCCCCCTACCCAATAGTTAAAAAAAGGGGGTTACGCTTTAATGTATAACTGTATCGTGGCTTCCGACAGTTGCGGCTTCCCGCTCCGGAGTAGGCCCAAATGAATGGTCCTAGTACAGAGGGTGCTGTCACGAATCAGCCACGGAATTCGCCTGAAGAAAGGGCGGCTCGCTTCTTTTTACCGTGAGCCGGAACATACCACTCACAGTAAATAGGAAGCTAGCGGTCTACGTAGACCTCTATTGTGAGGGGGCGGAGTCTGAGGTGGATTTGGCGTCAGAATCCGCCCCCTCTTGCCCCGTGTGAACAAGTCCTTAAGAACCACACCACTGATTTAGCGCCGCCATGCCTACTAAGGTCCTGGTTAGCCGTGGTGCTGTCCTTTTATTCTTGTGATCGTTGGTAGTTGATCAAAAAGTGAGAGAAAATCTTTCCTTTGTAGTGCAAAGCAAGGTCACCGCACTACAAGAACTTCCGAGCTGGATAGCCTTACTATCTTTGTTTATACATCAGTAAGTGCTTTTGGTGCTTTTGCATTTATCGATGCACCTACATAATCAAGTTTTACAAATGATACATTTCCGTGGCGCTGCCACTTATTCTTACTCTGTACGTGGTTGGGATTGACTATCCTTGCGGTTACATATCTGCTGATTCTTCTGCTCGACTATGTAATGTAGGGATATCTCCATGTGATGAGCTGGACTCAGCAAATAATATCTTCTGCCACCTATTATACAGGGATGAAAGTCTACCCCTCACAGACAGAGCATCCAGAGGTCCAGCAGAAGTCGCTGATGGCGGGGGTGGTCGGGGGTGTCTGCTTCCTTACCCTGGCGATTATCCTCAGCACCATAGTGGCCTGTTTGATGAACCGGCGAAGAGCAAGACGAAGGCGGAAACGGAGGCAGCAAGGTAAGACAGCAGAGGAATCATTCATCTAGTTAGAAGTGAAATGTCCACAAAATGAAGAATTCATTGAGCAACCTACAAGATGAGGATCCTTGCCAGACATATGGCAGGTGTAAACTGGTAGGAAACACACCTACATCTAGACCGTGAAGCACACTAGGCCTAGGTTTCGGAGATGTAGGATATTTTTAAAGAATGGTTGCACCTATGCAAGACGTACAAAAACTGCTTGTGAGATGTTGGTAATGGAAAGGTACCTATATCCCATAACTAGAAATATAGAACGGAATAGTCATCCCCTATATAGATGCACACCATAGTAGACGTGTTGGTGAACGTGGTGGTGGGCATGTCACAGAATTTGGACATATGGATTCTGGGCTAGATATTAGATGTGTCACCAGGGCTATGAGTTGGGGGTAAGTCTTGGGTGGAGTCGGAAAGCACTGACTCCGACTGCGAACTTAAATAGAGGAGTTTTACTCAATCTGTCTCCACCATGGCTGTCGGCCGTTACGAACAGTCAGGCAGTGCGAAAATAGAGGAGTTAGAGATTGTGGTTTGGCCTACCGCCTCCACTGCCCTGAGTGCAATAATATAACATTGTCAACAAAATAGTTCTGTCTGGGATATTTGGTGGCAAATAATGGTAGATCTCCATCTTTTATAGTAACAAGGAGGCAGATAATTCTGAATAAACCAAAATGTTGCATATGATGATGAGGAAGATATGCTTCAAAATGAGCTGAGCATAGGCACAATGAAAATTTGGGCCAATAATCTCTGCATGGATTTTAAGTTTTCAAAGACATAGAAATCTACTTGATGTCCCGGACGAGCACCCAAGTGCTTGATGTCCCGGACGAGCACCCAAGTGCTTGATGTTCCAGATGAGCACCCAAGTGCTTGATGTTCCGGATGAGCACCCAAGTGCTTGATGTCCCGGACGAGCACCCAAGTGCTTGATGTCCCGGATGAGCACCCAAGTGCTTGATGTTCCGGATGAGCACCCAAGTGCTTGATGTCCCAGATGAGCACCCAAGTGCTTGATGTCCCGGATGAGCACCCAAGTGCTTGATGTCCTGGATGAGCACCCAAGTGCTTGATGTCCTGGACGAGCACCCAAGTGCTTGATGTCCGGGATGAGCACCCAAGTGCTTGATGTCCCAGATGAGCACCCAAGTGCTTGATGTCCCGGATGAGCACCCAAGTGCTTGATGTCCCAGATGAGCACCCAAGTACTTGATGTCCGGGACGAGCACCCAAGTTCTTGATGTCCCGGATGAGCACCCAAGTGCTTGATGTCCCGGATGAGCACCCAAGTGCTTGATGTCCCGGATGAGCACCCAAGTGCTTGATGTCCCGGATGAGCTCCCAAGTGCTTGATGTCCTAGACGAGCACCCAAGTGCTTGATGTTCCGGACGAGCAACCAATTGTTTTTACTAACCAATTGTTATGCTAAACAGTGACTCTGGAAAGTTCCATTGTTTGTGGAACAATGAAGCATATCTTCATTATTATTATTATTATTATTATTATTATATGGACATGTCTAATGGGGTGAACATCAGAGCTAAGGGAAGCAAGAATTTTTGTGTATGGTCAGCTTAACTTACAGAAGGTCTGACAAACATGGAGTAGAAAGGGAGATGGGATCACAATGACCGATTTTAGGTTTCCGACAATGAATTATAGATTAGATTAGAACCTTACCTTAATACAAGTATCGTGGAGGATTTTCCAAGGTTTCCGAAGCCAAAGGCTAAAATTTCCTCATACGCCAAATATAGTTTTTATTTTTGTGACTTTATGAAGTGACCAAGTTCTGAAATCAGTTGTTGTACTGGTAGAATATGGCTAGTACATGTAGAAATAGGATATACAACATACGTATAGAAAGCTATCTTTACCTACAAGGTTGAAGATACGAGAGACGATCTTATTCTCCTTCATGTCCTTCTAAAGGCTGTTGAGCTACTGAGCTAAGGAATCTGCAGCTAGTTGAGGCAGATGACAACACCAAGTCAGAATTTGAGCTCAATTCCCAAATATTTAGATCCTCAGATATGTAAGGTATCTCATTGTTTTCCTGACGGATATACAGTGCAACCCTTGTCTTCAGACCAAAGGCTCCATTCGAATCACCCCATTACTCCATGACTGCAGATTTGCATGAGTATGGTGCTACCACAGTATTGTCTACCATTCATCAGCTCCACCTACACATTGTATTATTATTATTATTATTTACTTTTTGGATTGGAGGACGTATATATCCAGCCTGCGTGGGGTCCATATTTCTTTACTTTGTTGTGTACATTATGTGGCCCTTGCTTTTGTGTTTCCCCTGCATGTCCCCTGTCATACTACTAAACATGTTGGTACATTCATATCAGTAGATCTGGAGCGTAGAGGACCACAGATTTGTGAGATCTTGGTATTCCATGTCACGTAGAGGTTTTGACATCAAATCTTAATATGGAATATTTTGCAATGTCTTCTATGGTTCTAAATGTCTATTATCCTTACCATAGACCCACGATGAACAGGATTTGCCAAAATTTCGAGCATCTTTATTTGCACTCTAATGGTTAGAAATTCAGTTTTAAGCCGTGACCTTCGGTAAAAGTATATTCTTACAGAGGATCGGTGGTACGATCCAAAAGTAGTGAACCATGAATGTGCCATGTGGATAGCAGGATTCTGCTGCCGTATAGCTTAGACTGCATGTTTCGTGCTAGGGCATACGTTGTCGAAAACACATTCCTCCAGAAAAGAACGGTCTCATTTCGACGAGGGCTTTCTATGAGGGCTGTCGGTTCCTATATGATAGAAGAGCTTTATTAGGAACACAAATGTTCCCATGTTGAATTTTTTAGGCTGCTTTTCCA
Organism: Leptodactylus fuscus; assembly: GCF_031893055.1. NCBI lineage: Eukaryota > Metazoa > Chordata > Amphibia > Anura > Leptodactylidae > Leptodactylus > Leptodactylus fuscus. The sequence goes on from NC_134271.1 coordinate 150,374,255, forward strand.
CTGTATTTTGCAGTGTCCGTTTGCCATATGTGCATAGTCAAAGTATCCATAGGTCCCTGATGGCACCTGGTGAATAGAGAATTTTGGACTCTATCTAGTCTGTGTTGGCATTAGAGATGAGCAAACACTGTTTGGATCAGCCGTTCCGAACAGCACGCTCCCATAGAAATGAATGGAAGCACCTGGCACGGCGACCGGCCGCCGGCAAAGTCAGCGTCACTGGTGCTTCCATTCATTTCTATGGGAGCGTGCTGTTCGGAACGGCTGATCCGAACAGTGTTCGCTCATCTCTAGTTGGCATAGCTTTTTTTCTGTATGTAGTGCAGCCTTCAATGCCATTCCATACAGAGGCATCAATTCTCTATCTATACCTCCAAAGGACACGGCAAAACTCAGTGTAAAAACACCCTTAAAAGGAGCCCTATCATCATCACCACCACCAACTCCGACTCTTTGCATCCTTCGGTAGATGCCATTCCACTGATTTCGGTACAGTTGGGATTTTTTCTTTAGCTCCCTCCGTTCCTGAGCAATCGGTGTTGAGTCTTTCAGATCCCAAACTGTAAGTTAGACTCTCCACTTTCAGGTGAAATAAAAAAAAAATTGAGAGTTTTTAACGGAGCGTGTACGCGAGCAAAAAAACGCCGCGTATGCGCTTATAGTAAAAAAATGCCGCATGAATGCAACGTTAACGCAACCCTCGGAGTTCTACGCCTGTAAAAATGAGCTCAAATTGAGCCCGGCATTACTCCGTGTGAAGGCAGCCTAATAATGATGACAGATTGCAAGCTTTCGAGGCTTTAGGCCTCTTCCTCAGGACTCTTCCTCAGGCCTCTTCCTATGCCTAGAGCCTCGAAAGCTTGCAATTTGTCATCATTTTTAGTTAGCCATTAAAAAAAGGTATCCCCTTCTGAAGACTCTCAAATTTTTTTATATTTCATATCCACTGGCTAACACGGTACAAGGATATTTTTCCCTTACACTTTCAGGTGGGCGGTCTCTGTAGAGAGTCTGGGAACCGCCCACCTGACGGTAGAGAGCCTAGTAAGCCTATTGGGAGCTGAAATGATTGCTCGGGAATGGTCGAGGCTAACGATAAAGTTCCAACAGGACCAGAATCCGTGGAGTGGATCCTATTGACGGGAAGAATTGGAATATGCGAAGGTAGTAAAAGGTCCACACTTTGATTGCTTTTTTTGGTGACATTTAACCCCTTAGGGTGCATTCACACTGAGTAAACGCTAGCTTATTTTGTAAAGTAAAATTACACTTGTAAATTTTGCTATCCCATTGACTTCAATGACTTTTTACAGGCGTATTTTTACAGGCGTATTTTTTACAGGCGTATTTTTACACTTGTAAAAAAATATCATTGAAGTCAATGGGATAGCAAAATTTACAAGTGTAATTTTACTCTACAAAATAAGCTAGCGTTTACTCAGTGTGAATGCACCCTTAGACAACATTATGATGGCACTGTGAGTGTAAATTGAAATTGTAACCCTGCTACGTATATACAGGGGATGTCATGGATGAGAACTAGTGCTGACAAGTTGTGAAGGTGTACCTCACAGCAAACCATTGAGATTTTGTGAGTGAAAGCAGAGATCTGGTGAATGTTACGGGCAGCACCACTACTTTCATAAACACAAATCCTAAATTTAATTATTTTTTTTTGTAAATTATTGATTCAGAATGGTCCTCTCTGGCTGATAAGCTAATAGCGTTGCTTATGTGCAATACAGATTTCCGAAAAGAGGATTCTAAGACGCTTTGGCTTGGGTTAGATCCATGTGTTCTTGGGATTAAGTTCTTTGGATAGCCTAGGTACATCAAGATGATAAAGTAGGTCACTAGACATACAGGTCACATTGGCTCGAGTTCTACTCCTCATTGATCCCTGTTGTGTTCTCATAACCTTCCAGATGCACCAATGGTCTTCTCCCAACCCAAGAAAGCTTCTCCTTCACAGTAAGTGTCTTCATGCTCATACGTCACTTCCCGTTCACTCATTTCACGCTGCCTGTCTGTAGCTTTCGATCATTGGCCGTTTTTTTTTTTTTTTGCTTTACGTCTTTATACTCCGACCACCAATCGATGACTGGTAGATCCTGCCTCAGTAGACACATGGTTGGTTGCAAGTCTAAATTTGTTGTGTCCTCATGATCATGCATCTCCTTCACAGTCGCACGGACCTTAGTGTTGAGCTGGAGCAGGATCTTGGTGACTTTGAGGTAGAAAAAGATATAGCTGCCTTAATTTGAGAATTTTTTTTTTTTTTGCAAAACGTAATTGTCGGAAAAGTTGGTTGAATATGTTTTTATCGTATGGCGATTTAATCCATAGCAACAGTCTATCTTTTTTTTATTTTTGCTTGGTTAATTCCTTGTCAAACCCTTGTCAGATTTTCATTTCAGTCCTGCCTTTGACATGGTTGCAAAGGTTAAATTGATTCTGAAACTGATCATAATTTGCATCCTCAATGACAGATTCGACTCGACAATAGTTCCAAGTTTTAGACTCCGATTATACGTAGAGCGCATTAGCCATTAGCTGGAATGCACCTTTTAGTGACATTTTCACCCAATACTTTCTTTCTTGTTTCCGTAAATTTTTTGCTTATATTGATTTTCTTTCTCTATTTCTCAGAAATACTAATGGTTCTAACAGCCCCGACAGTCTCGTGAGACTCAAGCTTCAGGTGTCACCCTACGAAAGCTTCCGCAAGTCTCTCCACTTGGGTGAGACTGTGAACAACCTTGGTGTGAGCCACGGAAGCAGCACGAGTGGCAAGTACACCATTTACGAGAGTCACGTCGGGGAGTGCGTTCCTTTGGAGAGGATAAGCCGCGGACCGGATGGGCGTTTTGTGGTAGAGACCGACACTCGGCCAAACCGAGGGAGCCTCCGAGGCTTTCCTTATGTGACGGAGACAGATTTGTATCCGGAGTTCAATGCCAGGGACTCATCTGACCTGAGTCAGTGCTCGCAGGCCAAAACATACTTGCAGGTGTGCCAACTACCCGAGCGACCTGCAGAATCCTGGAGGGATGAAGTGAAGATGAGACCAAAGGCTACAGGTCAGGCTCGTAAGGAAGCAAGAGATTCTGGGCACCGTCAAGGGAGATACTTTGGCTGTAGCAGCAGTCCTTTGGATGAAGCCAAACCCTTTCGAATTCCAGACATTAGTCCTGTGACCTCTTCTGTGACTCTTCCATACAGTCAGGTAGAAGAGGCACGATGTGGAGAATCTGCCCAAATGGAAGGTGAAATGGAGAGGACTATTTCTACACTTCGAGAATCAGAGACTGACTGTTTCTCGTCATTGAGCACAGTAATAAGAGCACCTTCTTTACTATTACAGAAACCCTTAGGCCTCAGTGACCAAGCGAGCCAACTGAGACATAGCTTGTCCACACAGAGTGGAATTCTACAATACTTGAGTTTACCTTTCTTTAAGGAGATGAGCGTGGATGGAGACTGGCCGGGGGAAGATGAGGCTCAGACGAGAACATCGGAGGCAAGCTGTTCGGAGTCTGATAATAAAGAATCTGGTAATCCTGTACACTTGGATGATAGGACATTAATGGACGTTGATGGCACAAGTGGGGTTCGTAAAGAAGAATCTCCATGTGCCCCCCACCAATTATTGTCTCTTGACTACTTGAGCTGCAAACAAGAGCAATCTGTGCCTGTTAAATCATTTCTGAAACCACCGGAGCCTAATCTGGGGCCCGTGAAAGCAATCTTACCTGGTAGCCTCATGTGGACTCAACCACCAGAAAATACTGAACGTTTAAAGGTGGGGCAAAGAGCACACTGGGACCATGGAAGTACCCACATGGATAGTAGAGTTGGCCACCATAATTCTTCTCATTTTGATTGTCCTTTAAAGGACCAGCCACTCTCAGTATTCACAGACTTCCATGCTCTGGAAAAACAAAGGCCACCAGTGGATAGATCTCTCTTCTTACATGGTTCAGAGAAGATAATGCGAAGCAGTCTCACCAGCCAGAGCAGTGGCAGAGGGAGTGTTTCGTTCCTTAGACCCCCCTCTTTGGCACAGTCTGTGGGGGGCAGCTACCTCAACTCACCATTGGGTGAAACATCTAGTTGGTACAGTGGAGGGGGCTCACAGGGCTCCAGTGCTGAGGACTATAGACACAGAAAGGACTCTTTGTTGGCTACTGTAAGCAACAGGTGAGCTACATAGCTGATATTCACTAGGAAAAGTAAATGAAGCACTTTGAATTCAATGGCCAAGTCTGCAAACTGTTATTTTGGTGATGTTGACTATGATGAACTGGTGTTCTTGTAAAATGACTTGAGAATATTATAAATCTGCCACCTATATATTAAGAATATAAATACTATAATACTGCTCCTATGTACAAGAATATAACTACTATAATACTACCTCCTATGTACAAGAATATAACTACTATAATACTACTCCTATGTACAAGAATATAACTACTATAATACTACCTCCTATGTACAAGAATATAACTACTATAATACTACTCCTATGTACAAGAATATAACTACTATAATACTACTCCTATGTACAAGAATATAATACTATAATACTACCTCCTGTGTACAAGAATATAACTACTATAATAGTGCTCCCTATGTACAAGAATATAACTACTATAATAATACCTTCTGTGTACAAGAATATAACTACTATAATACTGCTCCTATGTGCAAGAATATAACTACTATAATACTACCTCCTATGTACAAGAATATAACTACTATAATACTGCTCCTATGTACAAGAATATAGCTACTATAATACTACCTCCTATGTACAAGAATATAACTACGATAATACTGCCCCCTATGTACAAGAATATAACTAGTATAATACTACCTCCTATATACAAGAATATAACTACTATAATACTGCTCCTATGTACAAGAATATAACTACTATAAGACTGCTCCTATGTACAAGAATATAACTACTATAATACTACCTCATGTGTACAAGAATATAACTACTATAATACTGCTCCTATGTACAAGAATATAACTACTATAATACTGCCCCCTATGTAAAAGAATATAACTACTATAATACTACCTCCTATGTACAAGAATATAACTACTATAATACCGCTCCTATGTACAAGAATATAACTACTATAATACTGCTCCTATGTACAAGAATATAACTACGATAATCCTGCTCCTATGTATAAGAATATAACTACTATAATACTACTCCTATGTACAAGAATATAACTACTATAATACTACTCCTATGTGCAAGAATATAACTACTATAATACTACCTCCTGTGTACAAGAATATAACTACTATAATAGTGCTCCCTATGTACAAGAATATAACTACTATAATAATACCTCCTGTGTACAAGAATATAACTACTATAATACTGCTCCTATGTGCAAGAATATAGCTACTATAATACTACCTCCTATGTACAAGAATATAACTACTATAATACTGCCCCCTATGTACAAGAATATAACTACTATAATACTACCTCCTATGTACAAGAATATAACTACTATAATACTGCTCCTATGTACAAGAATATAGCTACTATAATACTGCTCCTATGTACAAGAATATAACTACGATAATACTGCCCCCTATGTACAAGAATATAACTAGTATAATACTACCTCCTATATACAAGAATATAACTACTATAATACTGCTCCTATGTACAAGAATATAACTACTATAAGACTGCTCCTATGTACAAGAATATAACTACTATAATACTACCTCATGTGTACAAGAATATAACTACTATAATACTGCTCCTATGTACAAGAATATAACTACTATAATACTGCCCCCTATGTAAAAGAATATAACTACTATAATACTACCTCCTATGTACAAGAATATAACTACTATAATCCTGCTTCTATGTACAAGAATATAACTACTATAATACTGCTCCTATGTACAAGAATATAACTACTATAATACTACCTCCTATGTACAAGAATATAACTACTATAATACCGCTCCTATGTACAAGAATATAACTACTATAATACTGCTCCTATGTACAAGAATATAACTACTATAATACTACTTCCTATGTACAAGAATATAACTACTATAATACTGCTCCTATGTACAAGAATATAACTACTATAATACTGCTCTTATATACAAGAATATAACTACTATAATACTGCGTCTATGTACAAGAATATAACTACTATAATAGTACCTCCTATGTACAAGAATATAACTACTATAATACCGCTCCTATGTACAAGAATATAACTACTATAATACTGCTCCTATGTACAAGAATATAACTACTATAATACTACTTCCTGTGTACAAGAATATAACTACTATAATACTGCTCCTATGTACAAGAATATAACTACTGTAATACTACCTCCTATGTACAAGAATATAACTACTATAATACTACTCCTATGTACAAGAATATAACTACTGTAATACTACTCCTATGTACAAGAATATAACTACTATAATACTACCTCCTGTGTACAAGAATATAACTACTATAATACCGCTCCTATGTACAAGAATATAACTACTATAATACTGCTCCTATGTACAAGAATATAACTACTATAATACTACCTCCTATGTACAAGAATATAACTACTATAATACTGCTCCTATGTACAAGAATATAACTACTATAATACTGCCCCCTATGTACAAGAATATAACTACTATAATACTACCTCCTATGTACAAGAATATAACTACTATAATACCGCTCCTATGTACAAGAATATAACTACTATAATACTGCTCCTATGTATAAGAATATAACTACTATAATACTGCTCTTATATACAAGAATATAACTACTATAATACTGCTTCTATGTACAAGAATATTACTACATAATACTACCTCCTATGTACAAGAATATAACTACTATAATACTACCTCCTATGTACAAGAATATAACTACTATAATACCGCTCCTATGTACAAGAATATAACTACTATAATACCGCTCCTATGTACAAGAATATAACTACTATAATACTGCTCCTATGTACAAGAATATAACTACTATAATACTACCTCCTATGTACAAGAATATAACTACTATAATACTGCTCCTATGTACAAGAATATAACTACTATAATACTGCTCTTATATACAAGAATATAACTACTATAATACTGCTTCTATGTACAAGAATATAGCTACTATAATACTACCTCCTATGTACAAGAATATAACTACTATAATACCGCTCCTATGTACAAGAATATAACTACTATAATACTGCTCCTATGTACAAGAATATAACTACTATAATACTACCTTCTATGTACAAGAATATAACTACTATAATACTACTCCTATGTACAAGAATATAACTACTATAATACTGCCCCCTATGTACTAGAATATAACTACTATAATACCGCTCCTATGTACAAGAATATAACTACTATAATACCGCTCCTATGTACAAGAATATAGCTACTATAATACTACCTCCTATGTACTAGAATATAACTACTATAATACTGCCCCCTATGTACAAGAATATAACTAGTATAATACTACCTCCTATATACAAGAATATAACTACTATAATAATACTACCGTGTTTCCCCGAAAGTAAGACAGTGTCTTACATTCTTTTTACCCCCAAAAGTCCCACTATGTTTTACTTTCGGGGTATGTCTTATATTGGAAAAACCAACCCCCCCCATCATCATCCTCATCAATCATACACGAGGAGTTAAGCGGCGGCCGCTGGCAATGTCTGCGTGCCGCTTACATACATTGCAATGGGAGCGCGTTATTCAAATAGTATTCGTTCATCTCTAACTTCAATTGTAACTTCTTACAATTGAAGTTAGAGATGCGCGAATACTATTTGAATAGCGCGCTCCCATTGCAATGTATGGAAGCGGCAGGCAGACTTTGCCGGCGGCCGCCGCTTAAAGGGATTCTACCATTAAAAGAAGTTCTTTCCTCTGACCACGTCGGAATAGCCTTAAAAAAGGCTATTCGTCTCCTACCTGTTTCCATAGCCAGCGCCGCCTTCTTTCTCTGCTGCGTCCGCCCCGTCTGTCTCTTCTTTGGGCCTCATGGATGACGCATGCGCAGTCGGCTCTGGCTGCGAGAGCCTGTTAGAGCCGACTGCGCATGCGTCATCCATGAGGCCCGACGGGGACACAGACGGGGCGGACGCAGCTGAGGAAGAAGGCGGCGCTGGCTATGGCAACAGGTAGGAGACGAATAGCCTTTTTTAAGGCTATTCCGACGTGGTCAGAGGAAAGAACTTCTTTTAATGGAAGAATCCCTTTAACTCCTCGCGTGCCGAGCGCTTCCATTCATTTCAATGGAAGCGTGCCATTGAAATGAATAGAAGCGGCTGGCAGGGGGGTTAAACGGCTGCCGGCAATGTCCTTCTTCACAGCGCTGTGCTGTGAGAACCGGGGGGAACGCCCCCTCCCTCTCCGGGGAGTTCCCCCCGGCTCTCACAGCACAGCGGAGCCCCGTTTTTCCCCGATACAGTAACACCCCCCCGAAAGTAAGACAGTGTCTTACATTCTTTTTCCCCGAAAGTCCCACTATGTCTTACTTTCGGGGTATGTCTTACATTAGCCGACCTCCCTAAAACCCCCGCTACGTCTTACTATCGGGGGTGTCTTACTATCGGGGAAACACGGTACCTTCTATGTACAAGAATATAACTACTATAATACTACTCCTATGTACAAGAATATAACTACTATAATACTACTCCTATGTACAAGAATATAACTACTATAATACTGGCCCCTATGTACAAGAATATAACTACTATAATACTACCTCCTATGTACAAGAATATAACTACTATAATACTGCCCCCTATGTACAAGAATATAACTAGTATAATACTGCTCCTATGTACAAGAATATAACTACTATAATACTACTCCTATGTACAAGAATATAACTACTATAATACTGCTCCTATGTACAAGAATATAACTACTATAATACTGCGCCTATGTACAAGAATATAACTACTATAATACTGCTCCTATGTACAAGAATATAACTACTATAATACTGGCCCCTATGTACAAGAATATAACTACTATAATACTACCTCCTATGTACAAGAATATAACTACTATAATACTACCTCCTATGTACAAGAATATAACTACTATAATACTGCTCCTATGTACAAGAATATAACTACTATAATACTGCTTCTATGTACAAGAATATAACTACTATAATACTACCTCCTATGTACAAGAATATAACTACTATAATACCGCTCCTATGTACAAGAATATAACTACTATAATACTGCTCCTATGTACAAGAATATAACTACTATAATACTACTTCCTATGTACAAGAATATAACTACTATAATACTGCTCCTATGTACAAGAATATAACTACTATAATACTGCTCCTATGTACAAGAATATAACTACTATAATACTACTCCTATGTACAAGAATATAACTACTATAATACTGCTTCTATGTACAAGAATATAACTACTATAATACTGCTCCTATGTACAAGAATATAACTGCTATAATACTACTCCTATGTACAAGAATATAACTACTATAATACTACCTCCTATGTACAAGAATATAACTACTATAATACTACTCCTATGTACAAGAATATAACTACTATAATACTACCTCCTATGTACAAGAATATAACTACTATAATACTGCTCCTATGTACAAGAATATAATACTATAATACTGCCCCCTATGTATAAAATATAACTATGATCTGTACACAATGGTCATGTTTAGAGATGAGCGAGTAGTACTTGATCGAGTAGGTATTTGATCGAATACTACGGTATTCAAAATACTCATACTCGATCGAGTACCACTCACTATTCGAATGGAAAAGTTCGATGCAGAACCAGCATTGATTGGCCGAATGCTATACAGTCGGCCAATCAACGCTGGTTCTTCTCCTACCTTTAGAAGTCTTCTCCGTGCAGCTTCCCCGCGGCGTCTTCCGGCTCTGAATTCACTCTGCCAGGCATCGCTTGTAGTGCGGACATGCGCAGTCGGCTCTGCCCAGGCCCGATGCCTGGCGGACTGAATTCAGAGCCGGAAGATGCCGCGCGAACGCTGCACAGAGAAGACTGCTCGGAGGATCCAGCCCGACCCTCACTCATGGACTTGGTAAGTATAATTTGATTGAACGTTGCCTACCCCTGAAACGAGCATTTCTCCCCATAGACTATAATAGGGTTCGATATTCGATTCGAGTAGTCGAATATTGAGGGGCTACTCGAAACGAATATTGAACCTCGAACATTTTACTGTTCACTCATCTCTAGTCATGTTGACTTGGTATTTGCCATTCACAATTTTTTTTTAGATCCAATATAATTTGGTAAGTTCAGTGAAATATCGATCTCTGAAATTGTTGTCTATGAAATGATAATATAGTGTTGTCCTGTACAGGAGGAATACATCTGTGGATGAGAACTACGAATGGGACTCTGAGTTTACTCTGGAAGTTGATCTTTTGGATGCTCTCCAGGTCTATCGTAGTGGTAACAGCGGCCAAACCATCTCCACCATCTCGGCTGGAGAGGTAGAAAGACAAAGTGAGTGAATCATTATCTATTGTATTTTTCTGGATAAAGTGTGTCTTCTACTCCAGTCACATTGTGTCTGCTGTCAGACTTATGACCTCAATTAAGCTGTGTTATAATTATCTATAGCACCATTCACACTGCGCTGCTATCTAATAACGCAAAACCAAAATTTCGATTGTAGCTTTGAATGTGAAGAGAAGTAAACCCAACAATGGCCTAAAAACCGCCGGAGTTCTGGCCACACCGATAGACTTTTCCGTTCCTATATTTTCTGTCTATGTAGTTACCAGTCCACGTGACGGTATTAATTGTGCTGTCAGAGCGAATTAAGCTCCTAAATGTCGGCTGGCCAGGAGTCCTCTGGGGATTTGTAGAACATTGGTCACCTCCAGGGATCAGCGCCTCCTCCTCTCTTCTTCAAGCGAGACAACACCAAGGACAGGCCTCGTCTTGCAACGTCAATAAGTGGAAACATTGGGCTCCCCCGTGGGGGCAATTACGGGCCACACGCTGAGGATTCCAAGAAGCTGAGTGTGGGAATTGCCAGGAAATCCTGACCGGGGCACAGCTATTTCCCAGATAAGAAAAATAAAACGGATTTGGTGGAGGTGAAGGATTCAGTCTAAGAGATCACAACAAGACAGAACCACGAGATGTTTGGTGGAAGTGTCACATAAGGAAAAGCTTTTGATCACAAAGGAGGTCAACCGACTTCAAGTTAAGTCATCTGTGCCTAACAAAGAATCAAACAAAATAACACATCCCAAAAATAGGGCATAGCACGAGGGCCCGGACTAAAGAGTAGACTGTAGACTGCAAAGTTGTGTAAGATGAATTGGCCTACAAGGTCACTAGCTGCACAATGTGTACACAGTGGTGCAATCTTCTAAGTTTAAAGGTGGCCATGCACATTAGACTTAATTCCAATTTAGGACAAGCCCCTCTAATCAAAATATGGTTCCTGTGGTTCATTTAATACTGCCACTAGTCTCTGACAGGGGTGAACCTGCCTGTTTGGCCGCCCGAGGCGGGCGACAGAAAGCCCCCCCCCCAGGAGGAGGGGGCGGAGCGAAGGGGGCGTGGCGGAGTGGCATTAGCAGCCAGAGAGCAGGCAAGGAGAGGACCTGCTCTCTGCCTGAGCGTGAGGGGAGGCCGCTGGAGCAGCACTGCGTCCACAGGGCCTCCCCAATGCACCGCTCGGTGACGCTAAGCCAGTCCAGAACAGCTTGTCCTGGACTGGCTTAGGTAAACAAAAATGCCGCCCTCCCCGGGGCCCTGGCATAGTGCCGCCTGAAGCGGTCGCCTCATGGGAGGTGCGGCGCTGGTCTCTGATGACATTTCATTCATGGTCACGTGACTGCTGCACTGGCCATAGTGGCGATGTGGCGTGAACCTCACAATGTTCTTCTTATATTCATGAGGTTTGCCAGAAATTAGAGTAAAAACAGGAAGCTCAGGGTAGAAGTGAGTAAGCATAACAAACAGTGTTACTCACCTCTCTCGGGCTCCATCGCCATGTCCAGAGCGGAACCCCCGTTTTCTGTGGGTCTCTTCTGTTCCCCTGATTGTATCGAAGCCTCATGAGATCGGCGTGCACCACATGACTGCTGAGTCACAACCACAGGCCTCAGTAGTCCCAGGGGACCACTGTCATCATTCAGGGGACCAGAAGCGACTCTCCTCCCCTGGGCCTCTGCTCAGACCCCAAAGTACCATAGTGGTTTGTGGGTTGCCGAACCCCACATTTTTTGGAAAGTCTATAACAAAGTTGTCTGGTTACGCCCCTGTTCGCCCCTCCCTATTTGCCAATAAATAGTGTACTAGTACCCAACTCTCCACAAGGTCCTCCAGGTTACCTAGAGACTCTTTACTGTCTTAGTGACCATCATTTGAGCACAGAAGTAGTTACTTGTATTGGTCCATCTCAGAACTTTCCTTGACCTCCTTATAAACCTGCACGGTGGGCCGTCGGGAAGACTGAGGCGTCTTGGGCATGATGTCTTTAAATCATAAGCTGAGAATCCATACTTATTCCTTCTCATGAGGATCTCGGATGACTCGGGCCACCTCCTTCATGGAAAAACATGGATGCCTTCTCACAAGGCCCGGGGCTTGGAATGGAACAAGACAACGTCTCAGAAGAGTTTTACAAGAAAAACATTAGTCTTTGTGTAATTACAGTAATCGCTCCTTGGGGATAGGGAGCCTCCCTTGCCAAGATGAATGCAGCTTAGGAACTTTCCATCCCTTCATAGACTCGGTGACAAGTTCATTGTCCATTGAATTTCTATTGCTTGATAATCGGGTGATGACGTGCGCCAAGGTTTGCAAGTGGAGGCTTGACTGGAGACTTATTGGATCTTACGTGCCATGTATTCCACGTATTCAGTTGCTTCGGTCTCTGCACTGCTGAAATTTACCATTTAAAGGTCATGTTGCTGATTTATGTTCCTGACAATTTTTTTCCCCCAAAATCTTAATTTGATCCCTATGAGCAGTGAACATAACTTATCTGGGAATACTTACAGATCTCTCAACATGTCGGACAGGCTGAGCCACGTTTTACAAAAAATGGTTGGGGAGGTGTTTTGCTCGGAACTATTGAAATAATGAAAGGGTGTTTCTGGCCCCCAGATGGTTTGTCACATTGAGTCACGAGATCAGTATCTGATCGGTGACGGTCCAGCAGCCAGATTAGCTGGACCAATGCAGTGCTGTCCAATGCAGCAAGTTACTGCAACTCTGTGCCTGTTACGTGAAAAGGCGCAGAGATGCTTCCATCCCTGTCCAATATGATAGTCTCTGTCGGCTGGAGACTTCCAGATCAGCTCATCAGTGGAGGTCCGGGCGTCAGATGCTGATGACTTCTCCCATGCAACAGTGGTGCCAAGTTACTGCAACTCTGTGCCTGTTACGTGAAAAGGAGCAGAGATGCTTCCATCCCTGTCCAATACGATAGTCTCTGCCGGCTGGAGACTGCCAGATCAGCTGATCAGTGGGGGTCCGGGCGTCAGATGTTGATGACTTCTCCACAGAATAAACCACCTAGAGACCAGAAAACTCCTTTTGCTATTGTTACTGCTAAAACTTTTTGTCTCTTCTTCCGCAGATGTAAAGCTTCCTTCAGAGGCAGCCCCATGCCCGGCAGGTTCGGGACCAGTGGACGCGTTGGAAAGTCGTTACCCTCAGGCTTTGTCCAGCCCAGAAGAGCGTTGCGCAGCCTTGAAGGAGGAGTTTTTAGAATATCAGAGGCGTAGACAGGCAGCACAGAAAATACATACAAGGAACAAAGACTACGAGGAATGTTTTGAACAAGCGACACTGTTATGACCCCCATTGCTGTTCCCTAGACTGGAACATGTACCAAAACAAGACCAGAAGGGACACTGTTATTGAGGTCATTATCAGGGGTATTTTCATCTCTAGTCTGAGTTTACCATCGTGTTCACCAACACTGGCCAAATAAACATCAGGATCATCGTCAGTCAGTAGAACAACCGCACACAATATGGGCTAGATAACGTCAGCACCATTGGTGACCCCATCGCGGTCCCTTAAAATAAAAAAATGAATGGCTGCAGATTTGTAAAATTATAGGACACACTTAATATCAGGCCAAGTTTAATGAGTTCTGAATCCATCAAGACCACTGCCTGGGTTGTCACGGGTCCTAATTGTGTCCCCACTCTTAACACTAGAAGTCCCATTTGAAGCAATGGTAGAAATGTTAAATGACCCCTCTCTGGGACTTCTAGTGTTAAAGGGTATATTCATATACAGTGACGGTCAGCATCCTTATATAAGGATTAGGAACAAATCTAACAAAATAAAATTACCCCTCAATGTATTTTTAGCCACCAATTTGTGTCCATGATGCACAAGAATGGATATCTTGGATATAAAGTAGCCGCTTGCCTACAGAATGGCCTCCAGATGCCTCTCAGGGGCCCCGTTTCTAGTTTGTTCCTTTTGTTCGCTGTCATCTACTACATTCTCAGACAGAGTTGAGAGCTACGTGTTTTTACGGACATCTCCGTACTCGCACACTGTAAATAATTTTAGCATTGACCTGGGTGCAGGCGTATTGGATAGATCATCAAGGGGTCCCCAGAGAGAAAGAAGGCAGCTGAAACCTTTCATCGCTCTCCTGACACGAGATTGGCCACATTCCCCTAAAACCCCCATCTGTATTAAACTTAACCCTTCCACCGCCATAAGCCATGGTGTCTAGGTTGGCTACGTATATACTCCTTATGGAACATATTAGGGCTTATTTTTGGAGCGTTGAAAGTAGCGACCAAGAATGTGACGGTTACGGGGGGAGAAGGAAGCACAATACGTGGACATGAATGCTCAATGTTGGTCATATTGGCCAAATCTATGGTCAGATTTACACTCCCACTTGGCTACAAAAATTAGAATATTGCCAAGGCTTTATTTTTGTATTCGACCATGACGTGTTACATATTTAGAAGACCCATATACATACATGTAAATGGAAAATAACCTTTTGGGGCCTCACTATAAACCAGAGCTGAAGACCGCCAGTACCCATGGCCCCGGTATACGTCTGAAGTCCAGGCAGGAGTAAGCACTTAGTATTTTTTAGGTTTTTTTTTTTTGAAGATCAGTTCTGTATTCTGACTCCATTAATCATCCATAGGATATGATGGATGGGGGTGTTGTACGCACGGTATAATTTATATTAAAGCACCGCTTATGACTTATTCATGGCGGAGAGGCCGTATCAATCATAAAAACAGCAGCCTATCAATGGTTGACGACTCGGAGGCACAATGTGCTTCATGGCTTTGCTTTTAAGATGTTTTATTTTATACAAAAAGTTGGATTCTGCGAAATCTATAGCCAACGGGTCGGTTGGCTTCGAATACCTAAATAGTAAGCATCTAGGGCTCGGGATTAAGAACAGGAGGTGGTGAAACGTCTGCTTATTATTATGTATTACTAGAGATGAGCGAACAGTAAAATGTTCGAGATTCGTTTCGAGTAGCCCCTCAATATTCAACTACTCGAATCGAATATCGAACCCTGTTATAGTCTATGGGGGGAAAATGCTTGTTTCAGGGGTAGGCAACGTTTGATCAAATTATAGTTACCAAGTCCACGAGTGAGGGTCGGGCTGGATCCTCCGAGCAGTCTTCTCCGTGCAGCGTCCCCGCGGCGTCTTCCGGCTCTGAATTCACTCTGCCAGGCATCGAGCCTGGGCAGAGCCGACTGCACATGCCCACACTACAAGCCGACATGCGCAGTCGGCTCTGCCCAGGCCCGATGCCTGGCAGAGTGAATGAAGAGCCGGAAGACGCCGTGGGGAAGCTGCACGGAGAAGACTTCCAAAGGTAGGAGAAGAACCAGCATTGATTGGCCGACTGTATAGCATTCGGCCAATCAATGCTGGTTCTGCATCGAACTTTTCCATTCGAATAGCGAGCGGTACTCGATCGAGTACGAGTATTTCGAATACCGTAGAATTCAATCGATAAATTGAATACTACTCGCTCATCTCTATGTATTACATCAACCTAAACACTAATCCTGTTCCACCGGAGAAACAACGTCTATAGGAATTTGCCAAATATGGCAATTTTCTGAAAATTTTGCAAATCCAATGGACAGAACACAAATGGAAAGGGGTCTTTTTTGTATATCAAACAGATCTGCCCATGACGATGTTACCTTAAGTCGTGTCCGCCTACCATTTTGCATTGAGCAGCTTTACATGGACAGAATGGCTAGTGACCAGTGGATAGAATAACTACGAACTGTTTTTGTTTTTAAATTGTTTTACATAAAACTTGGAAATCGTTCTTGAATGTTTTGCTACCACAGTGTACGGCCCCTTCTTCGTGTATTTTATTCTCTTTTACGTTTCCTGTCCCATTGTCCTCCATGGATAATGTGGTAACTTTTTATGATTTGCTGTCATCGTCTTTGTTCTTTCTTTTTGCTCCTCCATCTTGTCATTTTTATAGGCCTCTTTCTCAGGGCATCCTCACATTGTCTCTTCTTTTTTTGAGTCGCTGCCTATTGACTGCTGCCTTCCCGTGTAGCTTTTCTCAGGTAGTAGTTTGATGGGTTTTCTACTCATTGACTTGTCTATTCTTTTCCTAACCGAGTCATTTCTCCCATCCCTAGCTTGGCCAAATGAAGTCACTTTTTCATCCTCTTCTCTTCATGCCAACGTCCATCTTTTCCATCACCGGTAAAGTCTCTCCATACGACAACCTCTTTAGAAGACCACCGCTTTATCTAGACCTGATTTCCTGTGACAGATTTCAGTGCCATCATATACTATGCATACAGGCCATCTTCTTTCTGAGGACATTTTCTTTCGAAGACCATTTTCCATGCAAATTTGGGTGGTGATATCAACGAGGTGGCACTATAAGTAGTTTGTGTTTTTAGCCCGCTCCTTGATGTCTCTGCTCCTCCATTCCTCCTACTAAATTTTAAATCACCTTGTCTTAAAGGTGGAGATACACATTAGACTAAAGTTGGCCAAATGTACCAATGTTGGCCTACTATCTAAAGAGTATTAGATGTTCCACCATTCCATAAAGGAATGCGCAGGGTCAGTTTCAACGTGTTCATTTTTTGTTTTCACCCAAGATAATCTTGGCTTATTGCCTTGTCTCCATCTGCTCGGTTCGATGAGGGAAGATCGGAGAGAACATCTTCAAGTTCATATCATCCATTATCTGATTCAGAAGTTCTTCTCTTCCTTTGTCCACTTCCTTGGCACTTCCTCCTCACTCTTTTTACTCAACATCTCTTGTTTGCCGACAACTCTCCTATAGTCTTCTTATTAGCTTTTCTTGTGACACTTCTCTACCAGGCGTCCTACTGCCAAGCTCTCGTCAATCCATCTCTAGTAGGTTCTCTCTGAGTCCTTCTGTTTCTAGAGGCTGGTTCTTCTATGTGGCCATCGTCTGCCCTTCCTAAGGTCTTGTCTCGGTTCTTCGCTTGATGACTGTTTTCTTCTTGGACAATTTCCAGACGGGAAGTTTTCTCCAAGATCTTCTATAGAATTGTTTCTTTCTGAGCATGTTCTAGGCCCCACTTTTTGGTTACTTCTATGTTCTTGTCCTCATATCACTTGCTTTTAATAAACTAAAATGATAGTAAAACAAGGTAGGGCAAAGTGCTGGGACTTTATTGGCAACAATGCCGTGTTTTTTTGCCCTATCCAGTTCTTCTTGTTGACCACGTATCTTATAGTTTCCTCTCCTCCTCATATATATGGGCGTTACACCAAAACATATTTGGGTCATCTTGGGATATGACGTAAAGTGCTATTCCAGTCATATGAAAATTCTTAAAATTGTTAAAATTTATACTTCTAGGCCCATAGGGGCAATACGATACTGGTTAGTCCTAGAGAAGCAAATATATCTGGTTTGTTTTGTCAACTCCGCACTGAACAGTGACAACCAATTTTGTGATCCAGAAATCTTCTCAGAGCAGTTGTCACTTCCCTTCCCCCACTCTTCTTCTCATCTCATACCAATTATGCTAAATTCACCTCTGCGTTTGGGTTTCTGTTCTTCTGGTCTGTTGGAGGATCAGAAAAATGGACCCTATCATATTCGTTCTATGACAGGCACAAACAGAGCCAGGGAGACCCCATTGACTGTAATGGGATCCGTGGGGTGTCTGGTTTTAACGGAACCCACCAGGTAAAAAAGTTGGGCTTGTAGGACACAGTGAAGGAGTCTGCAAACAAAGACTCAAACGCAGATGTGGAACCCAGTCTTACATTGAAAGTAGGAAAGAGCCTATCCCAGGGTAATGTCAAAAATAGGTCTACATGCCATGGTGATGCATGATGGGAGGGACATTCGGAATATGGACTGTCAGTGGTGACTGGAATTGTCCTTTAAAGGGATCCTCTCATACAAACGCACTTTTTTTTCTCATTAACACGTCAGAATAGCCTTAAGAAAGGCTATTCTTGTCCTACCTTTAGATGTCTTGTCCGGGCCGCTGCTCGGTATATAATCCGTTTTTTGTCGGTATGCAAATGAGTTTTCTCGCAGGACTGGGGGTGGGCCCCAACGCTCAAACAGCACTGGGGGCGTCCCCAATGCTGCGAGAGAATTCTCTCCAAGCGCCGCCTCCATCTTCTTCAGCAATGTCCTCTTCACCCGTCTTCTGTCAGTGCTGGTTTCAGACTTCTAGGCTTCGGGCCGAGCAGACTGTGCATGCCCAAAGGCCACAAGAAAATGGCCGCTTACACAGTATTGTAAGCAGCCATTTTCTCGTGGCCTGTGGGCATGCGCGTTCTGCTCTGCCCGAGGCCTAGAAGTCTGAAACCTGTGCCGGAAGAAGAGGATGAAGAGCTGGAAAGAGTTCTCTGGCAGCATTGGGGACGCCCCCAGTGCTGTTTGAGCGCTGGGGACCGCCCCCAGTGCTGCGAGATAACTCATTTGCATACCGACAAAAACCGGGATTCCTACGGAACGGCGGCGCGGAGATGACATCTAAAGGTAGGAGAAAAATAGCCTTTCTTAAGGCTATTCCGACGTGTTAATGAGAATAAAAAGCGTTTGTATGATAGGATCCCTTTAAGAAATACAAATCTACAACATCCATATATATGAGCCTTTACTCTTAGACTGTTCTTGTATTTTCCATGTATTACTTGTACTGTTGACATTCCTTGTAAAGACTCACAAAAATCCCTTCACACAATGTCCCCTCCTTCATTTTGACTTGTACAGTAAATGGGGAGCAACCCAAAGACCCTTAACAGAGGAAGCCAACGCTTTGTATTCTCCAACTTCCTCCAATCTTGTTTTATTCCTTTTCTTTTTATATATATATATATATATATATATATATATATATATATATATATATATATATTTAGCATTTTCTGTATAAAGGGAAATGTTCTGAAAAGGTTTTTTTTATATTTTTTTTTTTTTTAAAACTGAAGTTGAGATCTATCTGGTACCAATGAGACTTTTTCTGGTATTGTAAAAATGCATTGTATGTATAGAAAAAAAATACAAGATATTTTTATAGGACAAATTTTTTTGCTATTTTGGGAAATTCCTGTGGTTATGAAAAAATCATTAAATAAATACATTTAAGAAAAAAAAAAGTTTTTTTGTTTTTTTTTTGGAGTATTTTATTGTTTTGTCAATGCAAGGCCATTCTTATGAAGACATCCCCTTTCTAGATCTATAGGTATCATACAGGATCTTTACTAACCTTTCTAGATTCAGGGAACCCCTGGGAGATATTTTCCTTGGGGACTCCAACCAAATAATTTATTTTACCAAAGGACTGAAAAGGCGGCGCCATTGTGTTAGACTCTGTCTGTGACCTCAGGATGCAGATAAAGTTGAATCAAGACATGCAGCCATCTTTCCACTCAGTGGCCCCTATACACAGTATTATCCCCCATAGTGGCCCCTGTACGCAGTATTATCCCACATAGTGGCCCCTGCACACAGTATTTTGCCCCATAGTGGCCCCTGCACACAGTATTATGTCCCATAGTGGCCCCTGCACACAGTATTATGACCCATAGTGGCCCCTGCACACAGTATTATCCCACATAGTGGCCCCTGCACACAGTATTATCCCCCATAGTGGCCCCTGCACACAGTATTATCCCACATAGTGGCCCCTGCACACAGTATTATCCCCCATAGTGGCCTCTGCACACAGTTTTATGCCCCATAGTGGCCCCTGCACACGGTATTATACCCCATAGTGGCCCCTGCACACAGTATTATGCCCCATAGTGACCCCTGCACACAGTATTATCCTCCATAGTGGCCCCTGCGCACAGTATTATACCCCATAGTGGCCCCAGTACACAGTATTCTGCCCCATAGTGACCCCTGCGCACACTATTATGCACCATAGTGGCCCCATCACCCAGTATTATGCTCAATTGTGGACACCCATGAACAATTATTATACTTATAGTCATTTCAGACTCCAGAGTATAATAATGAGAGACCCAGGGGGGTAAAGACATAAAAAAAACCTATTACTGTTATTTACCTATCTCCGGCTCCACAGCACTCTCCGCTGTTGTCGGCCATCTTCAATGACGTCCTGGACATCATGTGACCGGGGGCCTGTGTCGTGACGCATATAGACGCAGGTCCCGGTCATGTGACCTCAGGGACATCACACAAGTAGGCCTAAGGCCTACCCGGAGAGGTAAGTAACACAGTTTTTTATGTTCCGTCACCTCTCCTGGGCCTCCGATTATTATACTCGGGGGCCGAAAAGACCCCCTGAGTATAATAGTGCTTGTGAGGCCCGCGGCGTCACTTAACTCCAGCCGGTAACGACCTATTAAAAAAAACGCGGCGATAGCGGCTGTCGCCAGGTCGCCTAATATCCCGGGCCCTGTGGCAGCCGCTACCGCTACTACCCCGGTAGTTATGCCCCTGTTCCCACTGGAATGTCATGGCACCCTTGGTGGGTTTGCTCAGCAGTCTATTTGGGAGTGTTGGACCCCTACTGATCTTTAATTGATGACCTATCATACAAGTGCCACCCTACATGCTGTACTGTCAGATGGCGCTTGCTAAACGATGACTCACGCCCCATGTAATAGTGCTTGAAAGTTTTTGGCTTACTACGATGACGAAATTTGACTTTACACGGCCCATTACATAGGGATGTTGTGGTTATAAATCATGGATGGCAAGGATATTTAGATACATGATTAAGGCAGTGAACTGAATCTTTGCTGCGAGCTACACCTGCAGCAGCCCAATGTCCTCCGGGTAGTCTATGATCTGTGGGACCCAATGAGCGTTGTGGCACCTTCATTGATCAGCCGAGGTCCCACGAGCAGGACCGCCACTAAAGTAAATAACAGGGCGCCTATTAAGTGGATTACTTATACTATTGTAGTAATGAGCTGTAATACTGGAATGTTTTACCTTCTAATGAGGCAGGAAAAACAAACAGCACATGGCCAGAAATGTAATGTGGAAACGAATGAGATCCCTGCTGTGTCTGGACAGCATATGGTGGCTCTATCCCGAGTATAACGAAGCTCCCACATCTGGACCAGGAAAACCGATTTCCCTTCAAATTTATCTTTATTATATTGCAAGAAGGAGATTGATTGCACACAGAGCAATAAAACAGTGCCAACCGGTGGTCATTCTGGATATGTCATGGGCAGGGCCAGAGCCTCCGTTTCGCCGAGTGGAGGCTGCCGGCCCTCCTCCTCCTCCTGCGTTCCCAGGTCCCTCACTTCTGGGTCTTGGGAACCTCCGCAACGTTGTACAGGAGTTGCCAGCCTTTTTCTGAGCATCATGACGTTATTGCTCTCCATGTGACCACTGAGGCTCAAGTACAGTCTTTAGCCGTTCCTCGGAGTGTGTGACATCATCCAAGAGGCCAGAAGACGCTGAGAAAACACTAGGTGCCTTGTGATGGAGCCCAGAAGAAGTGAGGGTCGGTGAATATGGCAGATTATTATGTTTCCGCACCTCAACTGGGTCTACTTAGTTCAAAAGCTTTAGATAGGGGATAGAGGTCTAGCCCAAAATTTTTGGAAAATGTTATCAGAACCGGTTCACTAATCTCTACATATAGACAGTATATGTCATGGAGATGACAAAGGCACGGCCACTGTACCTTCAAGATTAGAGGCAAAATCCCAGCACAAGGTTTCTGCAGGAACTGCCAGGGATGGATAACTAACGGCCTCAGGCCTCAGGCGGCGGTCCGGAGGGGTGCGGCAGCCGCAACAATTTTTTTAAAATTTTTTTCTTAAATTAGCGCAGGAGAAGGCCACTCTCCTGCGCTGGTTTAGTCATCACGCCTCCTGAGACACAGACGTCTTATTGCCGTTTTTTTTTTTTTTTGTTTTATAATAGGCAGCTACCTGCTGGAGTATCCCCAACAGGTAGCGGCCTATTTATCTAACTCTCTGGGACTGCTCACTGTTGCCCCTGCTTCCCCTTCTACTATAGGCCGTGGAGGGCGGCAATGAGGAGGCCCGGGCCCAGGCCTCGATCCCGCTACCGCTATTATTATACTCAGGGGTCTTTTCAGACCCGAGTATAATAGTCGGAGCCCCAGGGGAGGTGAGGGAACATAATAAACACTATTACTCACCTCTACGGGATCCAATGTTAATCCTAGCAGGCTTCGGGCCTGTATGATAATGTCCCAGACGTCACGTGGTCTGGGATGTTACCATATAGGCCCAAAGCCTGTGCTAGCAGTACTACCATGTTTCCCCGAAAGTAAGACAGTGTCCTACATTCTTTTTACCCCCAAAAGTCCCACTATGTCTTACTTTCGGGGTATGTCTTATATTAGAAAAAAAATGACAGGGGTTGATGGATTGAAGCGGCGGCACGCGAGGAGTTAAGCGGCGGCCGCCGGCCGCTTCCATACATTGCAATGGGAGCATGCTATTCAAATAGTATTCGTTCATCTCTAACTTCAATTGTAACTTCTTACAATTGAAGTTAGAGATGCGCGAATACTATTTGAATAGCGCGCTCCCATTGCAATGTATGGAAGCGGCAGGCAGACTTTGCCGACGGCCGCCGCTTAAAGGGATTCTACCATTAAAAGAAGTTCCTTCCTCTGACCACGTCGGAATAGCCTTAAAAAAGGCTATTCGTCTCCTACCTTTTGCCATAGCCAGCGCCGCCTTCTTCCTCAGCTGCGTCCTCCCCTTCTGTGTCGTCTTCTTTGGGCCTCATGGATGACGCATGCGCAGTCGGCTCTGGCTGCGAGAGCCTGTTAGAGCCGACTGCACATGCGTCATCCATGAGGCCCAAAGAAGACGACACAGAAGGGGAGGACGCAGCTCAGGAAGAAGGCGGCGCTGGATATGGCAAAAGGTAGCAGACGAACAGCCTTCTTTAAGGCTATTCTGACGTGGTCAAGAGGACAGAACTTCTTTTAATGGTAGAATCCCGTTAACTCCTTGCATGCCGAGCGCTTCCATTCATTTCAATGGAAGCGTGCCATTGAAATGAATAGAAGCGGCCGGCATGCGGGGGGTTAAGCGGCCGCCGGCAAAGTCGGCGTGCCGCCGCTTTCAAACACATATAAGGCACACCGGACAGCGCTGCGCCTTATAGTTCGGTGCGCCTTATATATGAACCTAGACAGGACTATAAGGCGCTCATGGGTAATGCGCCTTATAGTCCTGCCTAGGTTCATATATAAGGCGCACCGGACTATAAGGCGCAGCGCTGTCCGGTGCGCCTTATGTTTACTATGGTATGTCTTACTTTTACTTTTAGACATTTACTATGTCTTACTTTCGGGGTAGGTCTTACATTAGCCCACCCCCAAAAAGTCCCACTACGTCTTACTATTGGGGGTGTCTTACTATCGGGGAAATACAGTATACTAAGAAAATATAAAAATTTTAAAACACGTGATCAAAACGTCATGAATGCCACATAGTGTCATCAGTAAAGATTACAATTTACCCAGCAAAAATATATACCTTACACAGCTCCGTACATGGAGATATAAGAAAGCGGTGCGCAGGTTTTTTTTCCAAAGTTTTACGATTTTTTTAAAACAAATTTTTTAACTTGTGTATCTCGGCAATTGTACCGTCACAGAAAATAAAGGTAGTGCGTCAAGTTACCGCACAGTGAACAGCGTACATACCCGTGAGAAAATAGCACAACTGTATTTTTTTCCCAGTTTCACCCACTTCTGAATTTTTTTCTGTCTTCAGACAATAAACTGGTCCCAATGGGAAGATCAAGTTGTTCTGCAAACACCGAGCCCTTGCACGGCTCATAGCCTTCTACAAACATGCTGAGCGTTTTATTATACTGTAAGATAATTTACCAAATTTACAAAAAAAACAAACCTAAAAATACACTGAATTATTATTCTAAGATTGTCTTCTCTGGGACCTTGACTTGGATTTTGAATAACAATTTTGCATATAGACTACAAAACTATGCAAATCTGCCATTCTGGACTCTGGGAAAGCTGGATCCTCCATAGTGACATATGTAAAATTCAGCGGGATTACTGACAATGACATTTTGGTAGTAACCTATGATATAAAAACTTCCTCCTGTGCTGCCTTCACTCCCTCAGGAGTAATCTATAGGAAGTGTCTGCTGAGGACCTGGAGTCTGTCTGAGAGGGATCAGTGGTTACTTTGCCTGTCTGCACAGGGAGGGGGGCTACGCCTGACGTTTTATCCCTCCACCTCCTCCCCTCTTTAGCCTTCTCTCATCTTCTGGATTTGCCTCATCACAGAAACTTGCATTTCCTCCTTTCCCATATTTGGACATTTTCAGGTTTTGGCGTCACAAGACTTATAAGCAGAGGGAAAGCTGGAATGTGCTGGGGAGGGAAATACAGGAGGAGGCGAGAGAGAGGGGCAGGTGCTGTCTCCATGGATCATGATCTGTCAGATGGATTAACATGACAGTAATATAAATACAACTGTCTGGCTTCATATATGCGGAGGTTATTACATATTGAAACTGATAGATATACAGAATTATCCACAGCAAAAAGGGAGACACAGCTCTAATACAAACATCTAGTAAGATACAAACTGGAACAAATACTGTAAAAATCAAACTGTATATTATAACTACTAAAATATTACTCTATATCTACAAGAATATAACTACTATAATACTGCTCCTATGTACAAGAATATAACTACTATAATACTATTCCTATGTACAAGAATATAACTACTATAATACTACCTCCTATGTACAAGAATATAACTACTATAATACGGCTCCTATGTACAAGAATATAACTACTATAATACTGCTCCTATGTACAAGAATATAACTACTATAATACTACTCCTATATACAAGAATATAACTACTATAATACTACTCCTATGTACAAGAATATAACTACTATAATACTACTCCTATGTACAAGAATATAACTACTATAATACTGCTCCTATGCACAAGAATATAACTACTATAATACTACTCCTATGTACAAGAATATAACTACTATAATACTGCTCCTATATACAAGAATATAACTACTATAATACTACCTCCTATGTACAAGAATATAACTACTATAATACTGCTCCTATGTACAAGAATATAGCTACTATAATACTACCTCCCATGTACAAGAATATAACTACTATAATACTGCTCCTATGTACAAGAATATAACTACTATAATACTGCTCCAATATACAAGAATATAACTACTATAATACTACCTCCTATGTACAAGAATATAACTACTATAATACTACCTCCTATGTACAAGAATATAACTACTATAATACTACTCCTATGTACAAGAATATAACTACTATAATACTGCTCCTATGCACAAGAATATAACTACTATAATACTACTCCTATGTACAAGAATATAACTACTATAATACTGCTCCTATATACAAGAATATAACTACTATAATACTACCTCCTATGTACAAGAATATAACTACTATAATACTGCTCCTATGTACAAGAATATAGCTACTATAATACTACCTCCCATGTACAAGAATATAACTACTATAATACTGCTCCTATGTACAAGAATATAACTACTATAATACTGCTCCAATATACAAGAATATAACTACTATAATACTACCTCCTATGTACAAGAATATAACTACTATAATACTACCTCCTATGTACAAGAATATAACTACTATAATACTACTCCTATATACAAGAATATAACTACTATAATACTGCTCCTATGTACAAGAATATAACTACTATAATACTGCTCCTATGTACAAGAATATAACTACTATAATACTACCTCCTATGTACAAGAATATAACTACTATAATACTGCTCCTATGTACAAGAATATAACTACTATAATACTGCTCCTATGTACAAGAATATAACTACTATAATACTGCTCCTATGTACAAGAATATAACTACTATAATACTACTCCTATGTACAAGAATATAACTACTATAATACTACCTCCTATGTACAAGAATATAACTACTATAATACTGCTCCTATGTACAAGAATATAACTACTATAATACTACCTCCTATGTACAAGAATATAACTACTATAATACTACTCCTATGTACAAGAATATAACTACTATAATACTACTCCTATGTACAAGAATATAACTACTATAATACTACCTCCTATGTACAAGAATATAACTACTATAATACTGCTCCTATGTACAAGAATATAACTACTATAATACTGCTCCTATGTACAAGAATATAACTACTATAATACTACCTCCTATGTACAAGAATATAACTACTATAATACTGCTCCTATGTACAAGAATATAACTACTATAATACTGCTACTATGTACAAGAATATAACTACTATAATACTACTCCTATGTACAAGAATATAACTACTATAATACTACTCCTATGTACAAGAATATAACTACTATAATACTGCTCCTATGTACAAGAATATAACTACTATAATACTACCCCCTATGTACAAGAATATAACTACTATAATACTACTCCTATGTACAAGAATATAACTACTATAATACTACTTCTATGTACAAGAATATAACTACTATAATACTACCTCCTATGTACAAGAATATAACTACTATAATACTACCTCCTATGTATGTATGTATGTGGGCAGTATTATAGTAGTTTTTAGTTATTGTATTTGACATATAAGAATGTGACTTCCAGGTAATGTTAATGATACAAAACAGAATATTATTTGACCCATGCCAGTGAATATAAGACATGGTTTCCCGTGTAAATTCTTACTGAAATCTGTCTAATGTCCGCTGTACACACCCACATTGCTGGCTGCAGTAACCTGTAAATCTATGTGAATATAATTGCCTACTTCAGCAAATGCTCCTGCTCCCCCCTTGATAATAACTTGATAAACTGTGATGGATTTCTTGAGGCGGCCTGGTGATCGTTTTACAGAACAAATCATTGCGGAAAAGGATTCATGTTTGGTGAGGAAATTTCATTCCCAGGCTTCTTAGGACAAACACAGGAAGTTCATGAGGCAAGACGTATGGTCAGATACAGTATCTCCAGGCGGTGTTTGTAACGCTGTTGACACCAGTTGTCCTGACAACATGGCGTGTCCCCTGTCAGCCCATAATTGACTCGGTAGCTGTGTCAGGCGTGTCTGTGAATGGTTTGCCATTGAAGTGTTTGTCAGGCACGATTATAAACGGTCTGACATGGCTGCTGGTGCAACACGTGGGAAAGAAGCGGCGTATGATCAGGGCACGAAATCCAAAATGTATGGCCTGGGTTAATGCAGTGAAATTATATATTAGAGGCATTATTACTGGGTAGATGACAGAAGTATCTCTGCATCATGCTATCATGTAGTGCTGACCAGGAGCCCTGCTACATGGTTTCCAGGGTCTGGCGGTATTATACAGCCGGGACTAGCTGCAGGTGTTAGAAAATGCTCTTACTCCAAGAACTAAACCCGTCAAACGCCATGCTCAAAAATGATGATGGTCAGGGGTTAATCTAAAAAATCAGTATCCCTGCGCTATGCTGAGGAGGCCCAAAAGACCGAAACAGCGCTGTCCATAGCTGGGAATCTGTTCCTTTTGGAATAGAAATACTAATTTGGCAATTAAATCCGCACCATGATAGTAGACTTATTAACTGAGTCATGCGTGATGTTAAGGAGGCTGCCCCTAGAGGGCGGCATACAGAGTGCACTGTTCTCCTAATTACATCCTGGAGAATAGATTTGCATATTTTTTACCCAACAATGATGATGGTATTTGGGTGCTAAGTGGATGACAGTGGCCCCCTCTTCACCCCCTGAGGTTCAAAGGGGTGCCATGGCAGCCCGGAAGACAATGCCTTACCCTTTTACATATAGGAAACCTATGTACCATGTACGACATTTTTCTTAAACAGTGCCTCCATTGGCTGTATACGGTACTGCAGATTAGTCCTATGGGTGCTGTTTTTTTGATAAATAGCAGACTCCTTTTAGCATTGATTTTACAGGTAAATGCACACACGGATGAGGCGAAGGTTTGATGTTCCATCTGCTCTAAATCTTAATATGAAGACCGTATCATCATCCGATTTCCTCCTGAGTCAGCTCTCGTGCTCAGCGTCTGGTTGTGTAAATTGACCACGAGAGTCTGTTCAGATGTCTGGACCTCATCATCCTCCCGGTCTAAGTGCAGATACCAATCTGCAGAACATGAAAGACGAGCGCTGGCCGAGGTGATGTCATTATAATAACAGGCTATTTATGGAAGACTTGTGGAATGGTTCTAGGTCTGGAGATGGTGGATACCTGCAAGCAATGCTGGTCCATGTGTACGCAGATCACCTTACGTAGCAAGTGACCACTAGGGTAAGTGTTTAAAGGGGTGGTCTACCTTAGATTACCTTTGTTGACCCACCATTTTAGGGCAAATAATTGTGTGAGAAGAGCGCCCCCACCAGCTATTAGCTATAGAAGCCACAAGGAACATCTCTCACCTTTGAGGAAACAGATCTGTGTATTAAATCAGAAGCCCATCGATATCAATGCGGAACGTGTAAGGCTCCGTTTTCCCTTCAGAAGAGCTGAACACCTTGCAGAGAGAATCCTTCACAGACGATTTGGGATAAAATAGAACCATCACTTTAACTCTTTATGGTGATATAATGTTATATTAAAGGGGCTCTACCAAGATGAGACGTTACCCCAATGGGATCGGTGGAAGTCTGATCACTGGGACTCCCACCGGTGCAGAGCCTAGGGGTTCAATTTTCTCATCATCATGAATCGGCAGGCTGACAACACGCTCTGTTGCTCCATTCATTTTCTATTGGAGGGCTGAAGAGGGCCAAGAACTACGAAAGAGAATGAATGGGGAAGCAGAGTGCCCACTGGAAAGGAAAACTGGACCCCCATTCTCGGAATTGCTGGTTGGACTCCCATTGATCATGCAGTTATCCCCTATCCTATTGATAACTTCAAAACTTGGTGCAACCCATTGAAGCCACAACAACACTATAGAGTAGCAATCTAGTGAAGACGCCATTTGGGTTCCTAGATTTCTCTTTCCCTACGAGTCCGGCACTGTACCACATGGGAAGATAGAGAAGTTGTAATAATCCTCTTGTCTATATTCTCCTAAATAATGTCAGAGACCATAGCATACAGTCAGGGAGGCTGCACTGTTATAAGTGTGTGCCAGGAACTGTCTAATCATCAACAGCTATAGGGATAGAAGAGCCAACGTGGGACCGTCTGTGCGTGTAGGAAGTTCTCAGAAGATCACAATGAGATACAAGACCAAACTGAAGACTGAAGACAAGAACAGAATACGGTAATACCATAATTACCAACGGTTGCTAGTAGTTCCACACCCCTGACCGAGCCCATGTCCATTTTGGGGTGTGCCATGTCCCCTTTTGTGATGCAAACACAAAATGTGTCACGTGACTACCACATACTACGTCCACGTTACCTAGAGAATAATGGAGAGCCGCCCAGTCTGGGAGATTTGCCAGCTTCTTGGAGTTGGACAGGTCTGCCTGTATTTTAGGAGCTTGGCAAATATGGTCAATACAAGCTGAATGGCATACATTAGGGGAATAGATACATAATGAAAACGTGATATCTCACAAAGCAAGAGCAGAACAGGGCCTCTTCATGTTGCTGGCCATGACTAGTTGTCCCCAAGTATGTGCTCTTAGCCAGCCAATGGTCCACTCCAGTTAGCAGGAGTCTTGGCAGAAGAATTTCCCCACCACTAAGGATCTTAATGGAATGGATTGAATTGGGCAATTGGTTAGACAGTTCAGGCCTGGCTCCTCTCTTATTGAAACCCTAAAGGGAACCTGATTGTACAATCTTCTGATGCATGTGCAGATACTGAGGAAAGCTGGAGCACAATCTCAGGTGCATCAACACTGCGCAAGTGGCAAGATTTCAGAAAACGTATGAAATGACGTCCCTCAGTCCCTGTACTCAGAGGCGTCAATCAATCCATAGGGGACGTGAAGAATGAAGATCCTATCAGTTGACTTTGCACCCCCTTAACTTTCTATAGCTAATTAACATATGCATAAAACTTATGTTGCAATACATTACAGAAATGATGGGTCATTGATTTGTCACTCCTCCTGCTCTATAAGGTACTGGAGATGGTTTGGGGTGCCAATTCCTGCTTGCAGGTTACCTTTAAGTAAGACGCTTTAAGTAAGACGCTTTAAATAGGTTTGTCTGGGCCAAACCTAGGATGTGATCTGTGCGGGTGCAACACCTGGATCCTGCACAGATCAGCTGTTCCAGTAGCCTCTAGGTTCCAGAAGCTGCTAGTAAAAGGGGAGTGCTAGTAATAGGAGTGACACAGTAGCCCCGTCCACTGTATACCGCTAGTTCTGGGAAACTGCAGCGCCCCTTCCATTACTAGAATAGGTGCAAGGCTGTGCCTCCTTCCAGCTCGCTAGTAGTTTCCAGCACCCAGAGACTGCCGGAACAGCTGATCTGTGCAGGGACGGGGGCTGACCTGTGTGGTCAGGAGAAGATGGAGGGGTGTAGTGACCTGGGTAGTGGGGTCTGGTTCCAATCTTATAACCCAAGGATAGGAACTAACCAGAATGAGACCCCATTATGAAGAACCTGCCGGATTGGTAAATTTAATACCTTGGAGAACTACTAGACTGCATGGAGGGACTTTTTGGACTATCTGAACACTCAGTTATTCCTCCACAATATATGTAGACCATCTAACTCTTCAGCACATAAGCCGGCAGCGTTGAGCAGGTTATCTAAGGCGTCCCGCTCCTGAGGCCGCACTCCCTGAATTCCCTGGCACATCATTTGGCTGATCCAGACCCCCGACCACATGTGGATTAGCTGTTACATTATGTTCTATCTCATCAGTGTTCACTCTCTTTCTGGAATCGGGAAGTCTCATTCTACATCTCGTCTGATCCACTTGGAAGGATTTCGGTGTGGAACTAATTTCTTCTACAACCTTGAAAATCCCTGAAATTCTTTATGCACCAGAAAGAAACTGAAAAATACCACAAGCAGAACCTGATATCTACGTCTTGTCTACTCTAAGAAGTTCTCCTTACTACGGTACTTGGTTGGAAAGCGAGGAGTTCAGGGCAGAGGCCTAGTTTTAAGAAGAATCACCCATGTGCCTTTGTGCCTAAGTATGAAAAAATTATATACAGTATATACCCAGGTTATACCAGCTGTAGATATGTAATTATATACAGTATATACCCAGGTTATACCGGCTGTACATATATAATTATATACAGTATATACCCAGGTTATACCAGCTGTACATATATAATTATATACAGGAGATACCCAGGATATACCAGCTGTATATATATAATTATATACAGGAGATACCCAGGTTATACCAGCTGTACATATGTAATTATATACAGTATATACCCAGGATATACCGGCTGTTCACATACATAATTATATACAGGAGATACCCAGGTTATACCAGCTGTACATATATAAATATATACAGTATATACCCAGGTTATACCAGCTGTACATATATAATTATATACAGGGGATACCCAGGTTACACCAGCTGTTCATATATAATTATATACAGTATATACCCAGGTTATACCAGCTGTACATATATAATGATATGCAGGAGATACCCAGGTTATACCAGCTGTACATATATAATTATATACAGGAGATACCCAGGTTATACCAGCTGTACATATATAATTATATACAGTATATACCCAGGTTATACCAGCTGTACATATATAATTATATACAGTATATACCCAGGTTATACCAGCTGTACATATATAATTATATACAGGAGATACCCAGGTTATACCAGCTGTACATATATAATTATATACAGTATATACCCAGGTTATACCAGCTGTACATATATAATTATATACAGTATATACCCAGGTTATACCAGCTGTACATATATAATTATATACAGGAGATACCCAGGTTATACCAGCTGTACATATATAATTATATACAGTATATACCCAGGTTATACCGGCTGTACATATATAATTATATACAGGAGATACCCAGGTTATACCAGCTGTACATATATAATTATATACAGTATATACCCAGGTTATACCAGCTGTACATATATAATTATATACAGTATATACCCAGGTTATACCAGCTGTACATATATAATTATATACAGGAGATACCCAGGTTATACCAGCTGTACATATATAATTATATACAGTATATACCCAGGTTATACCAGCTGTACATATATAATTATATACAGTATATACCCAGGTTATACCAGCTGTACATATATAATTATATACAGTATATACCCAGGTTATACCAGCTGTACATATATAATTATATACAGGAGATACCCAGGTTATACCAGCTGTACATATATAATTATATACAGTATATACCCAGGTTATACCAGCTGTACATATATAATTATATACAGGAGATACCCAGGTTATACCAGCTGTACATATATAATTATATACAGTATATACCCAGGTTATACCAGCTGTACATATACAATTATATACAGTATATACCCAGGTTATACCAGCTGTATATATATATAATTATATACAGTATATACCCAGGTTATACCAGCTGTATATATATATAATTATATACAGTATATACCCAGGTTATACCAGCTGTACATATATAATTATATACAGTATATACCCAGGTTATACCAGCTGTACATATATAATTATATACAGTATATACCCAGGTTATACCAGCTGTACATATATAATGATATGCAGGAGATACCCAGGTTATACCAGCTGTACATATACAATTATATACAGTATATACCCAGGTTATACCAGCTGTATATATATAATTATATACAGTATATACCCAGGTTATACCAGCTGTACATATGTAATTATATACAGTATATACCCAGGATATACCAGCTGTATATATATAATTATATACAGGAGATACCCAGGTTATACCAGCTGTACATATATAATTATATACAGTATATACCCAGGTTATACCAGCTGTACATATATAATTATATACAGTATATACCCAGGTTATACCAGCTGTACATATATAATTATATACAGTATATACCCAGGTTATACCAGCTGTACATATATAATGATATGCAGGAGATACCCAGGTTATACCAGCTGTACATATGTAATTATATACAGGAGATACCCAGGTTATACCGGCTGTACATATATAATTATATACAGGAGATACCCAGGTTATACCAGCTGTACATATATAAAAATGCGGAGAGAAAAGTCCTACTTACATTCTTTAAGTGGACTGATGGACGAAATGCCTGAACGGCCAATGAGCGCAGGTGTGAATCCCTTTAACTTGATATATAAAACATGAACCTTTGGTATTTTTGTAGAATTGACTTTCTATGAGTGTACAGAGGGCAGGATAGCACCGCAGGAGGGGTGACTCTGCACTTCGGAGTACTACTAGTCAGCACTTTTGGATGAGTCACAATATTGTTATTTTTCTTGGACACACGGGACTAGTTCTAAGTAAATAACTGGTTGCAGATACTCCCCCTATCACATGCAGTGCTCACATGTTTTACAAATCTCATCTACAAACTGAAGACTGTTTCAGTGTGGAAAATAAGGCTAAGTTCACATTTGTGTTCGGATTTCCTTTCGGGAACTCTAATCTGCATAACGCAGTTGCCTGAGGACCCCATAGACTACAATGGGGTCTGTGTGGTTTCTACTCGGTTTCTGCCCAAAAAGGGCAAAATATGCAGAGAGAAAAGCACTCGGTGCTGCCTGATACACCGCATACTAATGTTCACAAACACATTCATTAGAACACATTGATTTCAATGTGTTTATTCACATGTCCGTATTTATGACAGTCCATTCTAAAATAGACCCTCAAAACATGGAACATTTCTAATCTTCGCCCATTTTCATGGGTCTCTCTCCGTTATAATACGTCCCAGATGGATGGAAATGACTATGGAAATAGGGACCACTTTGTCAGTTTTCACACCTGTGTTTTTACAATATTCATGAAAATATAGCCTAAGACATGACGTAACCCAGGAAAACAAAATCAGTAAAACAAGCCGACTCCAGCAGAGGGATCTGATAAAAGTATAGCTAGCCCTGTAAGTCCTATAGAGAGGAATGGGAGCTAAGGAAACAGGTTCGCACAGCTACCTATGGAAACAGCCAAATGTTCTAGACGGTCTCAGGAATTACAGTCCAAACTGGGTGACCATTCAGGATATGTGTAGTTTCAAGTGGCTTGAGTCCAAGATTCATTTTGAGTTAAGCAAGTTCGGTACCAACCACACCTTAAAATGAGTTAAAACATAGTGTAGAACACTGTCAGGGCTCCTAGGAACCTATCTATAAAACATAGTGTATAATACTCTTAGGGCTCCTAGGAACCTATCTATAAAACATAGTGTAGAATACTCTTAGGGCTTCTAGGAACCTATCTATAAAACATAGTGTAGAATACTCTTAGGGCTCCTAGGAACCTATCTATAAAACATAGTGTATAACACTGTCAGGGCTCCTAGGAACCTATCTATAAAACATAGTGTATAATACTCTTAGGGCTCCTAGGAACCTATCTATAAAACATAGTGTAGAATACTCTTAGGGCTTCTAGAAACCTATCTATAAAACATAGTGTAGAATACTGTCAGGGCTCCTAGGAACCTATCTATAAAACATAGTGTAGACACTGTCAGAGCTCCTAGGAACCTATCTATAAAACGTAGTGTAGAACACTCTTAGGGCTCCTAGGAACCTATCTATAAAACATAGTGTAGAACACTGTCAGGTCTCCTAGGAACCTATCTATGAAACATAGTGTAGAATACTGTCAGGGCTCCTAGGAACCTATCTATAAAACATAGTGTAGAATACTCTTAGGGCTTCTAGGAACCTATCTATAAAACATAGTGTAGAATACGCTTAGGGCTTATAGGAACCTATCTATAAAAAAAAGTGTAGAATACTCTTAGGGCTCCTAGGAACCTATCTATAAAACATAGTGTAGACACTGTCAGAGCTCCTAGGAACCTATCTATAAAACGTAGTGTAGAACACTCTTAGGGCTCCTAGGAACCTATCTATAAAACATAGTGTAGAACACTGTCAGGTCTCCTAGGAACCTATCTATAAAACATAGTGTAGAATACTGTCAGGGCTCCTAGGAACCTATCTATAAAACATAGTGTATAACACTGTCAGGGCTCCTAGGAACCTATCTATAACACATAGTGTAGAATACTGTCAGGGCTCCTAGGAACCTATCTATAAAACATAGTGTAGAATACTGTCAGAGCTCCTAGGAACCTATTTATAAAACATAGTGTAGAATACTGTCAGGGCTCCTAGGAACCTATCTATAACACATAGTGTAGAATACTGTCAGGGCTCCTAGGAACCTATCTATAAAATATAGTGTAGAATACTGTCAGAGCTCCTAGGAACCTATTTATAAAACATAGTGTAGAACACTGTCAGGGCTCCTAGGAACCTATCTATAAAACATAGTGTAGAATACTCTTAGGGCTCCTAGGAACCTATCTATAAAACATAGTGTAGAATACGCTTAGGGCTTATAGGAACCTATCTATAAAAAAAAGTGTAGAATACACTTAGGGCTCCTAGGAACCTATCTATAAAACATAGTGTAGATACTGTCAGAGCTCCTAGGAACCTATCTATAAAACGTAGTGTAGAACACTCTTAGGGCTCCTAGGAACCTATCTATAAAACATAGTGTAGAACACTGTCAGGTCTCCTAGGAACCTATCTATAAAACATAGTGTAGAATACTGTGAGGGCTCCTAGGAACCTATCTATAAAACATAGTGTATAACACTGTCAGGGCTCCTAGGAACCTATCTATAACACATAGTGTAGAATACTGTCAGGGCTCCTAGGAACCTATCTATAAAACATAGTGTAGAATACTGTCAGAGCTCCTAGGAACCTATTTATAAAACATAGTGTAGAATACTGTCAGGGCTCCTAGGAACCTATCTATAACACATAGTGTAGAATACTGTCAGGGCTCCTAGGAACCTATCTATAAAACATAGTGTAGAATACTGTCAGAGCTCCTAGGAACCTATTTATAAAACATAGTGTAGAACACTGTCAGGGCTCCTAGGAACCTATCTATAAAACAGTGTGTAGAATACTCTTAGGGCTCCTAGGAACCTATCTATAAAACATAGTGTAGAATACTCTTAGGACTCCTAGGAACCTATCTATAAAACATAGTGTAGAATACTCTTAGGGCTCCTAGGAACCTATCTATAAAACATAGTGTAGAATACTCTTAGGGCTCCTAGGAACCTATCTATAAAACATAGTGTAGACACTGTCAGAGCTCCTAGGAACCTATCTATAAAACGTAGTGTAGAACACTCTTAGGGCTCCTAGGAACCTATCTATAAAACATAGTGTAGAACACTGTCAGGTCTCCTAGGAACCTATCTATAAAACATAGTGTAGAACACTGTCAGGTCTCCTAGGAACCTATCTATAAAACATAGTGTAGAATACTGTCAGGGCTCCTAGGAACCTATCTATAAAACATAGTGTATGACACTGTCAGGGCTCCTAGGAACCTATCTATAAAACATAGTGAAGAATACTGTCAGGGCTCCTAGGAACCTGTCTATGAAACATAGTGTATAATATTCTTAGGACTCCTAGGAACCTATCTATAAAACATAGTGTAGAATACTCTTAGGGCTTCTAGGAACCTATCTATAAAACATAGTGTAGAATACTCTTAGGGCTCCTAGGAACCTATCTATAAAACATAGTGTAGAATACTCTTAGGGCTCCTAGGAACCTATCTATAAAACATAGTGTAGACACTGTCAGAGCTCCTAGGAACCTATCTATAAAACGTAGTGTAGAACACTCTTAGGGCTCCTAGGAACCTATCTATAAAACATAGTGTAGAACACTGTCAGGTCTCCTAGGAACCTATCTATAAAACATAGTGTAGAATACTGTCAGGGCTCCTAGGAACCTATCTATAAAACATAGTGTAGAACACTGTCAGGGCTCCTAGGAACCTATCTATAAAACATAGTGTAGAATACTCTTAGGGCTTCTAGGAACCTATCTATAAAACATAGTGTAGAATACTCTTAGGGCTCCTAGGAACCTATCTATAAAACATAGTGTAGAATACGCTTAGGGCTTATAGGAACCTATCTATAAAAAAAAGTGTAAAATACTCTTAGGGCTCCTAGAAACCTATCTATAAAACATAGTGTAGAATACTCTTAGGGCTTCTAGGAACCTATCTATAAAACATAGTGTAGAATACTCTTAGGGCTCCTAGGAACCTATCTATAAAACATAGTGTAGAATACTCTTAGGGCTCCTAGGAACCTATCTATAAAACATAGTGTAGACACTGTCAGAGCTCCTAGGAACCTATCTATAAAACGTAGTGTAAAACACTCTTAGGGCTCCTAGGAACCTATCTATAAAACATAGTGTAGAACACTGTCAGGTCTCCTAGGAACCTATCTATAAAACATAGTGTAGAATACTGTCAGGGCTCCTAGGAACCTATCTATAAAACATAGTGTAGAATACTCTTAGGGCTTCTAGG
This sequence comes from Leptodactylus fuscus, assembly GCF_031893055.1. Lineage (NCBI taxonomy): Eukaryota > Metazoa > Chordata > Amphibia > Anura > Leptodactylidae > Leptodactylus > Leptodactylus fuscus. Next base: position 150,412,466 of record NC_134271.1, read on the forward strand.
AACCTATCTATAAAACATAGTGTAGAATACTCTTAGGGCTCCTAGGAACCTATCTATAAAACATAGTGTAGAATACGCTTAGGGCTTATAGGAACCTATCTATAAAAAAAAGTGTAAAATACTCTTAGGGCTCCTAGGAACCTATCTATAAAACATAGTGTAGACACTGTCAGAGCTCCTAGGAACCTATCTATAAAACGTAGTGTAGAACACTCTTAGGGCTCCTAGGAACCTATCTATAAAACATAGTGTAGAACACTGTCAGGGCTCCTAGGAACCTATCTATAAAACATAGTGTATAACACTGTCAGGGCTCCTAGGAACCTATCTATAACACATAGTGTAGAATACTATCAGGGCTCCTAGGAACCTATCTATAAAACATAGTGTAGAATACTGTCAGAGCTCCTAGGAACCTATTTATAAAACGTAGTGTAGAATACTGTCAGGGCTCCTAGGAACCTATCTATAACACATAGTGTAGAATACTGTCAGGGCTCCTAGGAACCTATCTATAAAACATAGTGTAGAATACTGTCAGAGCTCCTAGGAACCTATTTATAAAACATAGTGTAGAACACTGTCAGGGCTCCTAGGAACCTATCTATAAAACAGTGTGTAGAATACTCTTAGGGCTCCTAGGAACCTATCTATAAAACATAGTGTAGAATACTCTTAGGACTCCTAGGAACCTATCTATAAAATATAGTGTAGAACACTGTCAGGGCTCCTAGGAACCTATCTATAAAACATAGTGTAGAATACTGTCAGGGCTCCTAGGAACCTATCTATAACACATAGTGTAGAATACTGTCAGGGCTCCTAGGAACCTATCTATAAAACATAGTGTAGAATACTGTCAGGGCTCGTAGGAACCTATCTATAAAACATAGTATAGAGTACTCTTAGGGCTCCTAGGAACCTATCTATAAAACATAGTGTATAACACTGTCAGGGATCCTAGGAACCTATCTATAAAACATGGTCTAGAAGACTGTCAGGTCTCCTAGGAACCTATCTATAAAACATAGTGTAGAATACTGTCAGGGATCCTAGGAACCTATTTATAAAACATGGTCTAGAACACTGTCAGGTCTCCTAGGAACCTATCTATAAAACATAGTGTAGAATACTGTCAGGGCTCCTAGGAACCTATCTATAAAACATAGTGTAGAATACTCTTAGGGCTCCTAGGAACCTATCTATAAATCATAGTGTAGAATACTGTCAGGGCTCCTAGGAACCTATCTATAAAACATAGTGTAGAATACTGTCAGGGCTCCTAGGAACCTATCTATAAAACATAGTGTAGAATACTGTCAGGGCTCCTAGGAACCTATCTATAAAACATAGTGTAGAATACTGTCAGGGCTCCTAGGAACCTATCTATAAAACATAGTGTATAACACTGTCAGGGCTCCTAGGAACCTATCTATAACACATAGTGTAGAATACTGTCAGGGCTCCTAGGAACCTATCTATAAAACATAGTGTAGAATACTGTCAGAGCTCCTAGGAACCTATCTATAAAACATAGTGTAGAATACTGTCAGGGCTCCTAGGAACCTATCTATAACACATAGTGTAGAATACTGTCAGGGCTCCTAGGAACCTATCTATAAAACATAGTGTAGAATACTCTTAGGGCTTCTAGGAACCTATCTATAAAACATAGTGTAGAATACGCTTAGGGCTTATAGGAACCTATCTATAAAAAAAAGTGTAGAATACTCTTAGGGCTCCTAGGAACCTATCTATAAAACATAGTGTAGACACTGTCAGAGCTCCTAGGAACCTATCTATAAAACGTAGTGTAGAACACTCTTAGGGCTCCTAGGAACCTATCTATAAAACATAGTGTAGAACACTGTCAGGTCTCCTAGGAACCTATCTATAAAACATAGTGTAGAATACTGTCAGGGCTCCTAGGAACCTATCTATAAAACATAGTGTATAACACTGTCAGGGCTCCTAGGAACCTATCTATAACACATAGTGTAGAATACTGTCAGGGCTCCTAGGAACCTATCTATAAAACATAGTGTAGAATACTGTCAGAGCTCCTAGGAACCTATTTATAAAACATAGTGTAGAATACTGTCAGGGCTCCTAGGAACCTATCTATAACACATAGTGTAGAATACTGTCAGGGCTCCTAGGAACCTATCTATAAAACATAGTGTAGAATACTGTCAGAGCTCCTAGGAACCTATTTATAAAACATAGTTTAGAACACTGTCAGGGCTCCTAGGAACCTATCTTTAAAACATAGTGTAGAATACTCTTAGGGCTCCTAGGAACCTATCTATAAAACATAGTGTAGAATACGCTTAGGGCTTATAGGAACCTATCTATAAAAAAAAGTGTAGAATACGCTTAGGGCTCCTAGGAACCTATCTATAAAACATAGTGTAGACACTGTCAGAGCTCCTAGGAACCTATCTATAAAACGTAGTGTAGAACACTCTTAGGGCTCCTAGGAACCTATCTATAAAACATAGTGTAGAACACTGTCAGGTCTCCTAGGAACCTATCTATAAAACATAGTGTAGAATACTGTCAGGGCTCCTAGGAACCTATCTATAAAACATAGTGTATAACACTGTCAGGGCTCCTAGGAACCTATCTATAACACATAGTGTAGAATACTGTCAGGGCTCCTAGGAACCTATCTATAAAACATAGTGTAGAATACTGTCAGAGCTCCTAGGAACCTATTTATAAAACATAGTGTAGAATACTGTCAGGGCTCCTAGGAACCTATCTATAACACATAGTGTAGAATACTGTCAGGGCTCCTAGGAACCTATCTATAAAACATAGTGTAGAATACTGTCAGAGCTCCTAGGAACCTATTTATAAAACATAGTGTAGAACACTGTCAGGGCTCCTTGGAACCTATCTATAAAACAGTGTGTAGAATACTCTTAGGGCTCCTAGGAACCTATCTATAAAACATAGTGTAGAACACTGTCAGGGCTCCTAGGAACCTATCTATAAAACATAGTGTATGACACTGTCAGGGCTCCTAGGAACCTATTTATAAAACATAGTGTAGAATACTGTCAGGGCTCCTAGGAACCTATCTATAACACATAGTGTAGAATACTGTCAGGGCTCCTAGGAACCTATCTATAAAACATAGTGTAGAATACTGTCAGAGCTCCTAGGAACCTATTTATAAAACATAGTGTAGAATACTGTCAGGGCTCCTAGGAACCTATCTATAACACATAGTGTAGAATACTGTCAGGGCTCCTAGGAACCTATCTATAAAACATAGTGTAGAATACTGTCAGAGCTCCTAGGAACCTATTTATAAAACATAGTGTAGAACACTGTCAGGGCTCCTAGGAACCTATCTATAAAACAGTGTGTAGAATACTCTTAGGGCTCCTAGGAACCTATCTATAAAACATAGTGTAGAATACTCTTAGGACTCCTAGGAACCTATCTATAAAACATAGTGTAGAATACTCTTAGGGCTCCTAGGAACCTATCTATAAAACATAGTGTAGAATACTCTTAGGGCTCCTAGGAACCTATCTATGAAACATAGTGTAGACACTGTCAGAGCTCCTAGGAACCTATCTATAAAACGTAGTGTAGAACACTCTTAGGGCTCCTAGGAACCTATCTATAAAACATAGTGTAGAACACTGTCAGGTCTCCTAGGAACCTATCTATAAAACATAGTGTAGAACACTGTCAGGTCTCCTAGGAACCTATCTATAAAACATAGTGTAGAATACTGTCAGGGCTCCTAGGAACCTATCTATAAAACATAGTGTATGACACTGTCAGGGCTCCTAGGAACCTATCTATAAAACATAGTGAAGAATACTGTCAGGGCTCCTAGGAACCTGTCTATGAAACATAGTGTATAATATTCTTAGGACTCCTAGGAACCTATCTATAAAACATAGTGTAGAATACTCTTAGGGCTTCTAGGAACCTATCTATAAAACATAGTGTAGAATACTCTTAGGGCTCCTAGGAACCTATCTATAAAACATAGTGTAGAATACTCTTAGGGCTCCTAGGAACCTATCTATAAAACATAGTGTAGACACTGTCAGAGCTCCTAGGAACCTATCTATAAAACGTAGTGTAGAACACTCTTAGGGCTCCTAGGAACCTATCTATAAAACATAGTGTAGAACACTGTCAGGTCTCCTAGGAACCTATCTATAAAACATAGTGTAGAATACTGTCAGGGCTCCTAGGAACCTATCTATAAAACATAGTGTAGAACACTGTCAGGGCTCCTAGGAACCTATCTATAAAACATAGTGTAGAATACTCTTAGGGCTTCTAGGAACCTATCTATAAAACATAGTGTAGAATACTCTTAGGGCTCCTAGGAACCTATCTATAAAACATAGTGTAGAATACGCTTAGGGCTTATAGGAACCTATCTATAAAAAAAAGTGTAAAATACTCTTAGGGCTCCTAGGAACCTATCTATAAAACATAGTGTAGAATACTCTTAGGGCTTCTAGGAACCTATCTATAAAACATAGTGTAGAATACTCTTAGGGCTCCTAGGAACCTATCTATAAAACATAGTGTAGAATACTCTTAGGGCTCCTAGGAACCTATCTATAAAACATAGTGTAGACACTGTCAGAGCTCCTAGGAACCTATCTATAAAACGTAGTGTAAAACACTCTTAGGGCTCCTAGGAACCTATCTATAAAACATAGTGTAGAACACTGTCAGGTCTCCTAGGAACCTATCTATAAAACATAGTGTAGAATACTGTCAGGGCTCCTAGGAACCTATCTATAAAACATAGTGTAGAATACTCTTAGGGCTCCTAGGAACCTATCTATAAAACATAGTGTAGAATACGCTTAGGGCTTATAGGAACCTATCTATAAAAAAAAGTGTAAAATACTCTTAGGGCTCCTAGGAACCTATCTATAAAACATAGTGTAGACACTGTCAGAGCTCCTAGGAACCTATCTATAAAACGTAGTGTAGAACACTCTTAGGGCTCCTAGGAACCTATCTATAAAACATAGTGTAGAACACTGTCAGGGCTCCTAGGAACCTATCTATAAAACATAGTGTATAACACTGTCAGGGCTCCTAGGAACCTATCTATAAAACATAGTGTAGAATACTGTCAGAGCTCCTAGGAACCTATTTATAAAACGTAGTGTAGAATACTGTCAGGGCTCCTAGGAACCTATCTATAACACATAGTGTAGAATACTGTCAGGGCTCCTAGGAACCTGTCTATAAAACATAGTGTAGAATACTGTCAGAGCTCCTAGGAACCTATTTATAAAACATAGTGTAGAACACTGTCAGGGCTCCTAGGAACCTATCTATAAAACAGTGTGTAGAATACTCTTAGGGCTCCTAGGAACCTATCTATAAAACATAGTGTAGAATACTCTTAGGACTCCTAGGAACCTATCTATAAAACATAGTGTAGAACACTGTCAGGGCTCCTAGGAACCTATCTATAAAACATAGTGTAGAATACTGTCAGGGCTCCTAGGAACCTATCTATAACACATAGTGTAGAATACTGTCAGGGCTCCTAGGAACCTATCTATAACACATAGTGTAGAATACTGTCAGGGCTCCTAGGAACCTATCTATAAAACATAGTGTAGAATACTGTCAGGGCTCCTAGGAACCTATCTATAAAACATAGTATAGAGTACTCTTAGGGCTCCTAGGAACCTATCTATAAAACATAGTGTATAACACTGTCAGGGATCCTAGGAACCTATCTATAAAACATGGTCTAGAACACTGTCAGGTCTCCTAGGAACCTATCTATAAAACATAGTGTAGAATACTGTCAGGGATCCTAGGAACTTATTTATAAAACATGGTCTAGAACACTGTCAGGTCTCCTAGGAACCTATCTATAAAACATAGTGTAGAATACTGTCAGGGCTCCTATGAACCTATCTATAAAACATAGTGTAGAATACTCTTAGGGCTCCTAGGAACCTATCTATAAATCATAGTGTAGAATACTGTCAGGGCTCCTAGGAACCTATCTATAAAACATAGTGTAGAATACTGTCAGGGCTCCTAGGAACCTATCTATAAAACATAGTGTAGAATACTGTCAGGGCTCCTAGGAACCTATCTATAAAACATAGTGTAGAATACTGTCAGGGCTCCTAGGAACCTATCTATAAAACATAGTGTATAACACTGTCAGGGCTCCTAGGAACCTATCTATAACACATAGTGTAGAATACTGTCAGGGCTCCTAGGAACCTATCTATAAAACATAGTGTAGAATACTGTCAGAGCTCCTAGGAACCTATCTATAAAACATAGTGTAGAATACTGTCAGGGCTCCTAGGAACCTATCTATAACACATAGTGTAGAATACTGTCAGGGCTCCTAGGAACCTATCTATAAAACATAGTGTAGAATACTCTTAGGGCTTCTAGGAACCTATCTATAAAACATAGTGTAGAATACGCTTAGGGCTTATAGGAACCTATCTATAAAAAAAAGTGTAGAATACTCTTAGGGCTCCTAGGAACCTATCTATAAAACATAGTGTAGACACTGTCAGAGCTCCTAGGAACCTATCTATAAAACGTAGTGTAGAACACTCTTAGGGCTCCTAGGAACCTATCTATAAAACATAGTGTAGAACACTGTCAGGGCTCCTAGGAACCTATCTATAACACATAGTGTAGAATACTGTCAGGGCTCCTAGGAACCTATCTATAAAACATAGTGTAGAATACTGTCAGAGCTCCTAGGAACCTATTTATAAAACATAGTGTAGAATACTGTCAGGGCTCCTAGGAACCTATCTATAACACATAGTGTAGAATACTGTCAGGGCTCCTAGGAACCTATCTATAAAACATAGTGTAGAATACTGTCAGAGCTCCTAGGAACCTATTTATAAAACATAGTGTAGAACACTGTCAGGGCTCCTTGGAACCTATCTATAAAACAGTGTGTAGAATACTCTTAGGGCTCCTAGGAACCTATCTATAAAACATAGTGTAGAATACTCTTAGGACTCCTAGGAACCTATCTATAAAACATAGTGTAGAACACTGTCAGGGCTCCTAGGAACCTATCTATAAAACATAGTGTATGACACTGTCAGGGCTCCTAGGAACCTATCTATAAAACATAGTGTAGAATACTGTCAGGGCTCCTAGGAACCTGTCTATGAAACATAGTGTATAATACTCTTAGGACTCCTAGGAACCTATCTATAAAACATAGTGTAGAATACTCTTAGGGCTTCTAGGAACCTATCTATAAAACATAGTGTAGAATACTCTTAGGGCTCCTAGGAACCTATCTATAAAACATAGTGTAGAATACTCTTAGGGCTCCTAGGAACCTATCTATAAAACATAGTGTAGACACTGTCAGAGCTCCTAGGAACCTATCTATAAAACGTAGTGTAGAACACTCTTAGGGCTCCTAGGAACCTATCTATAAAACATAGTGTAGAACACTGTCAGGTCTCCTAGGAACCTATCTATAAAACATAGTGTAGAATACTGTCAGGGCTCCTAGGAACCTATCTATAAAACATAGTGTAGAACACTGTCAGGGCTCCTAGGAACCTATCTATAAAACAGTGTGTAGAATACTCTTAGGGCTCCTAGGAACCTATCTATAAAACATAGTGTAGAATACTCTTAGGACTCCTAGGAACCTATCTATAAAACATAATGTAGAACACTGTCAGGGCTCCTAGGAACCTATCTATAAAACATAGTGTATGACACTGTCAGGGCTCCTAGGAACCTATCTATAAAACATAGTGTAGAATACTGTCAGGGCTCCTAGGAACCTGTCTATGAAACATAGTGTATAATATTCTTAGGACTCCTAGGAACCTATCTATAAAACATAGTGTAGAATACTCTTAGGGCTTCTAGGAACCTATCTATAAAACATAGTGTAGAATACTCTTAGGGCTCCTAGGAACCTATCTATAAAACATAGTGTAGAATACTCTTAGGGCTCCTAGGAACCTATCTATAAAACATAGTGTAGACACTGTCAGAGCTCCTAGGAACCTATCTATAAAACGTAGTGTAGAACACTCTTAGGGCTCCTAGGAACCTATCTATAAAACATAGTGTAGAACACTGTCAGGTCTCCTAGGAACCTATCTATAAAACATAGTGTAGAATACTGTCAGGGCTCCTAGGAACCTATCTATAAAACATAGTGTAGAACACTGTCAGGGCTCCTAGGAACCTATCTATAAAACAGAGTGTAGAATACTCTTAGGGCTTCTAGGAACCTATCTATAAAACATAGTGTAGAATACTCTTAGGGCTCCTAGGAACCTATCTATAAAACATAGTGTAGAATACGCTTAGGGCATATAGGAACCTATCTATAAAAAAAAGTGTAGAATACTCTTAGGGCTCCTAGGAACCTATCTATAAAACATAGTGTAGACACTGTCAGAGCTCCTAGGAACCTATCTATAAAACGTAGTGTAGAACACTCTTAGGGCTCCTAGGAACCTATCTATAAAACATAGTGTAGAACACTGTCAGGTCTCCTAGGAACCTATCTATAAAACATAGTGTAGAATACTGTCAGGGCTCCTAGGAACCTATCTATAAAACATAGTGTATAACACTGTCAGGGCTCCTAGGAACCTATCTATAACACATAGTGTAGAATACTATCAGGGCTCCTAGGAACCTATCTATAAAACATAGTGTAGAATACTGTCAGGGCTCCTAGGAACCTATCTATAAAATATAATGTAGAATACTGTCAGAGCTCCTAGGAACCTATTTATAAAACGTAGTGTAGAATACTGTCAGGGCTCCTAGGAACCTATCTATAACACATAGTGTAGAATACTGTCAGGGCTCCTAGGAACCTATCTATAAAACATAATGTAGAATACTGTCAGAGCTCCTAGGAACCTATTTATAAAACATAGTGTAGAACACTGTCAGGGCTCCTAGGAACCTATCTATAAAACAGTGTGTAGAATACTCTTAGGGCTCCTAGGAACCTATCTATAAAACATAGTGTAAAATACTCTTAGGACTCCTAGGAACCTATCTATAAAACATAGTGTAGAACACTGTCAGGGCTCCTAGGAACCTATCTATAAAACATGGTGTAGAATACTGTCAGGGCTCCTAGGAACCTATCTATAACACATAGTGTAGAATACTGTCAGGGCTCCTAGGAACCTATCTATAACACATAGTGTAGAATACTGTCAGGGCTCCTAGGAACCTATCTATAAAACATAGTGTAGAATACTCTCAGGGCTCCTTGGAACCTATCTATAAAACATAGTATAGAGTACTCTTAGGGCTCCTAGGAACCTATCTATAAAACATAGTGTATAACACTGTCAGGGATCCTAGGAACCTATCTATAAAACATGGTCTAGAACACTGTCAGGTCTCCTAGGAACCTATCTATAAAACATAGTGTAGAATACTGTCAGGGCTCCTAGGAGCCTATCTATAAAACATAGTGTAGACACTGTCAGAGCTCCTAGGAACCTATCTATAAAACGTAGTGTAGAACACTCTTAGGGCTCCTAGGAACCTATCTATAAAACATAGTGTAGAACACTGTCAGGTCTCCTAGGAACCTATCTATAAAACATAGTGTAGAATACTGTCAGGGCTCCTAGGAACCTATCTATAAAACATAGTGTATAACACTGTCAGGGCTCCTAGGAACCTATCTATAACATATAGTGTAGAATACTGTCAGGGCTCCTAGGAACCTATCTATAAAACATAGTGTAGAATACTCTCAGGGCTCCTAGGAACCTATCTATAAAACATAGTGTAGAATACTCTTAGGGCTCCTAGGAACCTATCTATAAATCATAGTGTAGAATACTGTCAGGGCTCCTAGGAACCTATCTATAAAACATAGTGTAGAATACTCTCAGGGCTCCTAGGAACCTATCTATAAAACATAGTGTAGAATACTCTCAGGGCTCCTAGGAACCTATCTATAAAACATAGTGTATGACACTGTCAGGGCTCCTAGGAACCTATCTATAAAACATAGTGTATAACACTGTCAGGGCTCCTAGGAACCTATCTATAATACATAGTGTATGACACTGTCAGGGCTCCTAGGAACCTATGTATAATACATAGTGTAGAACACTGTCAGGGCTCCTAGGAACCTATCTATAAAACATAGTGTAGAATACTCTTAGGGCTCCTAGGAACCTATCTATGAAACATAGTGTAGAATACTCTTAGGGCTCCTAGGAACCTATCTATAAAACATAGTGTAGAATACTCTTAGGGCTCCTAGGAACCTATCTATAAAACATAGTGTAGAATACTGTCAGATCTCCTAGGAACCTATCTATAAAACGTAGTGTAGAACACTGTCAGGTCTCCTAGGAACCTATCTATAAAACATAGTGTAGAATACTGTCAGGGCTCCGAGGAACCTATCTATAAAACATAGTGTATAACACTGTCAGGGCTCCTAGGAACCTATCTATAAAACATAGTGTAGAATACTGTCAGGGCTCCTAGGAACCTATCTATAAAACATAGTGTAGAATACTCTTAGGGCTCCTAGGAACCTATCTATAAAACATAGTGTAGAATACTGTCAGATCTCCTAGGAACCTATCTATAAAACGTAGTGTAGAACACTGTCAGGTCTCCTAGGAACCTATCTATAAAACATAGTGTAGAATACTGTCAGGGCTCCTAGGAACCTATCTATAAAACATAGTGTAGAATACTGTCAGGGCTCCTAAGAACCTATCTATAACACATAGTGTAGAATACTGTCAGGGCTCCTAGGAACCTATCTATAAAACATAGTGTATGACACTGTCAGGGCTCCTAGGAACCTATCTATAAAATATAGTGTATAACACTGTCAGGGCTCCTAGGAACCTATGTATAATACATAGTGTATGACACTGTCAGGGCTCCTAGGAACCTATGTATAATACATAGTGTAGAACACTGTCAGGGCTCCTAGGAACCTATCTATAAAACATAGTGTAGAATACTGTCAGGGCTCCTAGGAACCTATCTATAAAACATAGTGTATAACACTGTCAGGGCTCCTAGGAACCTATCTATAACACATAGTGTAGAATACTGTCAGGGCTCCTAGGAACCTATCTATAAAACATAGTGTAGAATACTGTCAGAGCTCCTAGGAACCTATCTATAAAACATAGTGTAGAATACTGTCAGGGCTCCTAGGAACCTATCTATAACACATAGTGTAGAATACTGTCAGGGCTCCTAGGAACCTATCTATAAAACATAGTGTAGAATACTCTTAGGGCTTCTAGGAACCTATCTATAAAACATAGTGTAGAATACGCTTAGGGCTTATAGGAACCTATCTATAAAAAAAAGTGTAGAATACTCTTAGGGCTCCTAGGAACCTATCTATAAAACATAGTGTAGACACTGTCAGAGCTCCTAGGAACCTATCTATAAAACGTAGTGTAGAACACTCTTAGGGCTCCTAGGAACCTATCTATAAAACATAGTGTAGAACACTGTCAGGTCTCCTAGGAACCTATCTATAAAACATAGTGTAGAATACTGTCAGGGCTCCTAGGAACCTATCTATAAAACATAGTGTATAACACTGTCAGGGCTCCTAGGAACCTATCTATAACACATAGTGTAGAATACTGTCAGGGCTCCTAGGAACCTATCTATAAAACATAGTGTAGAATACTGTCAGAGCTCCTAGGAACCTATTTATAAAACATAGTGTAGAATACTGTCAGGGCTCCTAGGAACCTATCTATAACACATAGTGTAGAATACTGTCAGGGCTCCTAGGAACCTATCTATAAAACATAGTGTAGAATACTGTCAGAGCTCCTAGGAACCTATTTATAAAACATAGTTTAGAACACTGTCAGGGCTCCTAGGAACCTATCTTTAAAACATAGTGTAGAATACTCTTAGGGCTCCTAGGAACCTATCTATAAAACATAGTGTAGAATACGCTTAGGGCTTATAGGAACCTATCTATAAAAAAAAGTGTAGAATACGCTTAGGGCTCCTAGGAACCTATCTATAAAACATAGTGTAGACACTGTCAGAGCTCCTAGGAACCTATCTATAAAACGTAGTGTAGAACACTCTTAGGGCTCCTAGGAACCTATCTATAAAACATAGTGTAGAACACTGTCAGGTCTCCTAGGAACCTATCTATAAAACATAGTGTAGAATACTGTCAGGGCTCCTAGGAACCTATCTATAAAACATAGTGTATAACACTGTCAGGGCTCCTAGGAACCTATCTATAACACATAGTGTAGAATACTGTCAGGGCTCCTAGGAACCTATCTATAAAACATAGTGTAGAATACTGTCAGAGCTCCTAGGAACCTATTTATAAAACATAGTGTAGAATACTGTCAGGGCTCCTAGGAACCTATCTATAACACATAGTGTAGAATACTGTCAGGGCTCCTAGGAACCTATCTATAAAACATAGTGTAGAATACTGTCAGAGCTCCTAGGAACCTATTTATAAAACATAGTGTAGAACACTGTCAGGGCTCCTTGGAACCTATCTATAAAACAGTGTGTAGAATACTCTTAGGGCTCCTAGGAACCTATCTATAAAACATAGTGTAGAACACTGTCAGGGCTCCTAGGAACCTATCTATAAAACATAGTGTATGACACTGTCAGGGCTCCTAGGAACCTATTTATAAAACATAGTGTAGAATACTGTCAGGGCTCCTAGGAACCTATCTATAACACATAGTGTAGAATACTGTCAGGGCTCCTAGGAACCTATCTATAAAACATAGTGTAGAATACTGTCAGAGCTCCTAGGAACCTATTTATAAAACATAGTGTAGAATACTGTCAGGGCTCCTAGGAACCTATCTATAACACATAGTGTAGAATACTGTCAGGGCTCCTAGGAACCTATCTATAAAACATAGTGTAGAATACTGTCAGAGCTCCTAGGAACCTATTTATAAAACATAGTGTAGAACACTGTCAGGGCTCCTAGGAACCTATCTATAAAACAGTGTGTAGAATACTCTTAGGGCTCCTAGGAACCTATCTATAAAACATAGTGTAGAATACTCTTAGGACTCCTAGGAACCTATCTATAAAACATAGTGTAGAATACTCTTAGGGCTCCTAGGAACCTATCTATAAAACATAGTGTAGAATACTCTTAGGGCTCCTAGGAACCTATCTATGAAACATAGTGTAGACACTGTCAGAGCTCCTAGGAACCTATCTATAAAACGTAGTGTAGAACACTCTTAGGGCTCCTAGGAACCTATCTATAAAACATAGTGTAGAACACTGTCAGGTCTCCTAGGAACCTATCTATAAAACATAGTGTAGAACACTGTCAGGTCTCCTAGGAACCTATCTATAAAACATAGTGTAGAATACTGTCAGGGCTCCTAGGAACCTATCTATAAAACATAGTGTATGACACTGTCAGGGCTCCTAGGAACCTATCTATAAAACATAGTGAAGAATACTGTCAGGGCTCCTAGGAACCTGTCTATGAAACATAGTGTATAATATTCTTAGGACTCCTAGGAACCTATCTATAAAACATAGTGTAGAATACTCTTAGGGCTTCTAGGAACCTATCTATAAAACATAGTGTAGAATACTCTTAGGGCTCCTAGGAACCTATCTATAAAACATAGTGTAGAATACTCTTAGGGCTCCTAGGAACCTATCTATAAAACATAGTGTAGACACTGTCAGAGCTCCTAGGAACCTATCTATAAAACGTAGTGTAGAACACTCTTAGGGCTCCTAGGAACCTATCTATAAAACATAGTGTAGAACACTGTCAGGTCTCCTAGGAACCTATCTATAAAACATAGTGTAGAATACTGTCAGGGCTCCTAGGAACCTATCTATAAAACATAGTGTAGAACACTGTCAGGGCTCCTAGGAACCTATCTATAAAACATAGTGTAGAATACTCTTAGGGCTTCTAGGAACCTATCTATAAAACATAGTGTAGAATACTCTTAGGGCTCCTAGGAACCTATCTATAAAACATAGTGTAGAATACGCTTAGGGCTTATAGGAACCTATCTATAAAAAAAAGTGTAAAATACTCTTAGGGCTCCTAGGAACCTATCTATAAAACATAGTGTAGAATACTCTTAGGGCTTCTAGGAACCTATCTATAAAACATAGTGTAGAATACTCTTAGGGCTCCTAGGAACCTATCTATAAAACATAGTGTAGAATACTCTTAGGGCTCCTAGGAACCTATCTATAAAACATAGTGTAGACACTGTCAGAGCTCCTAGGAACCTATCTATAAAACGTAGTGTAAAACACTCTTAGGGCTCCTAGGAACCTATCTATAAAACATAGTGTAGAACACTGTCAGGTCTCCTAGGAACCTATCTATAAAACATAGTGTAGAATACTGTCAGGGCTCCTAGGAACCTATCTATAAAACATAGTGTAGAATACTCTTAGGGCTCCTAGGAACCTATCTATAAAACATAGTGTAGAATACGCTTAGGGCTTATAGGAACCTATCTATAAAAAAAAGTGTAAAATACTCTTAGGGCTCCTAGGAACCTATCTATAAAACATAGTGTAGACACTGTCAGAGCTCCTAGGAACCTATCTATAAAACGTAGTGTAGAACACTCTTAGGGCTCCTAGGAACCTATCTATAAAACATAGTGTAGAACACTGTCAGGGCTCCTAGGAACCTATCTATAAAACATAGTGTATAACACTGTCAGGGCTCCTAGGAACCTATCTATAAAACATAGTGTAGAATACTGTCAGAGCTCCTAGGAACCTATTTATAAAACGTAGTGTAGAATACTGTCAGGGCTCCTAGGAACCTATCTATAACACATAGTGTAGAATACTGTCAGGGCTCCTAGGAACCTGTCTATAAAACATAGTGTAGAATACTGTCAGAGCTCCTAGGAACCTATTTATAAAACATAGTGTAGAACACTGTCAGGGCTCCTAGGAACCTATCTATAAAACAGTGTGTAGAATACTCTTAGGGCTCCTAGGAACCTATCTATAAAACATAGTGTAGAATACTCTTAGGACTCCTAGGAACCTATCTATAAAACATAGTGTAGAACACTGTCAGGGCTCCTAGGAACCTATCTATAAAACATAGTGTAGAATACTGTCAGGGCTCCTAGGAACCTATCTATAACACATAGTGTAGAATACTGTCAGGGCTCCTAGGAACCTATCTATAACACATAGTGTAGAATACTGTCAGGGCTCCTAGGAACCTATCTATAAAACATAGTGTAGAATACTGTCAGGGCTCCTAGGAACCTATCTATAAAACATAGTATAGAGTACTCTTAGGGCTCCTAGGAACCTATCTATAAAACATAGTGTATAACACTGTCAGGGATCCTAGGAACCTATCTATAAAACATGGTCTAGAACACTGTCAGGTCTCCTAGGAACCTATCTATAAAACATAGTGTAGAATACTGTCAGGGATCCTAGGAACTTATTTATAAAACATGGTCTAGAACACTGTCAGGTCT
This sequence comes from Leptodactylus fuscus, assembly GCF_031893055.1. Taxonomy (NCBI): domain Eukaryota; kingdom Metazoa; phylum Chordata; class Amphibia; order Anura; family Leptodactylidae; genus Leptodactylus; species Leptodactylus fuscus. Next base: position 150,427,990 of record NC_134271.1, read on the forward strand.
CCTAGGAACCTATCTATAAAACATAGTGTAGAATACTGTCAGGGCTCCTATGAACCTATCTATAAAACATAGTGTAGAATACTCTTAGGGCTCCTAGGAACCTATCTATAAATCATAGTGTAGAATACTGTCAGGGCTCCTAGGAACCTATCTATAAAACATAGTGTAGAATACTGTCAGGGCTCCTAGGAACCTATCTATAAAACATAGTGTAGAATACTGTCAGGGCTCCTAGGAACCTATCTATAAAACATAGTGTAGAATACTGTCAGGGCTCCTAGGAACCTATCTATAAAACATAGTGTATAACACTGTCAGGGCTCCTAGGAACCTATCTATAACACATAGTGTAGAATACTGTCAGGGCTCCTAGGAACCTATCTATAAAACATAGTGTAGAATACTGTCAGAGCTCCTAGGAACCTATCTATAAAACATAGTGTAGAATACTGTCAGGGCTCCTAGGAACCTATCTATAACACATAGTGTAGAATACTGTCAGGGCTCCTAGGAACCTATCTATAAAACATAGTGTAGAATACTCTTAGGGCTTCTAGGAACCTATCTATAAAACATAGTGTAGAATACGCTTAGGGCTTATAGGAACCTATCTATAAAAAAAAGTGTAGAATACTCTTAGGGCTCCTAGGAACCTATCTATAAAACATAGTGTAGACACTGTCAGAGCTCCTAGGAACCTATCTATAAAACGTAGTGTAGAACACTCTTAGGGCTCCTAGGAACCTATCTATAAAACATAGTGTAGAACACTGTCAGGGCTCCTAGGAACCTATCTATAACACATAGTGTAGAATACTGTCAGGGCTCCTAGGAACCTATCTATAAAACATAGTGTAGAATACTGTCAGAGCTCCTAGGAACCTATTTATAAAACATAGTGTAGAATACTGTCAGGGCTCCTAGGAACCTATCTATAACACATAGTGTAGAATACTGTCAGGGCTCCTAGGAACCTATCTATAAAACATAGTGTAGAATACTGTCAGAGCTCCTAGGAACCTATTTATAAAACATAGTGTAGAACACTGTCAGGGCTCCTTGGAACCTATCTATAAAACAGTGTGTAGAATACTCTTAGGGCTCCTAGGAACCTATCTATAAAACATAGTGTAGAATACTCTTAGGACTCCTAGGAACCTATCTATAAAACATAGTGTAGAACACTGTCAGGGCTCCTAGGAACCTATCTATAAAACATAGTGTATGACACTGTCAGGGCTCCTAGGAACCTATCTATAAAACATAGTGTAGAATACTGTCAGGGCTCCTAGGAACCTGTCTATGAAACATAGTGTATAATACTCTTAGGACTCCTAGGAACCTATCTATAAAACATAGTGTAGAATACTCTTAGGGCTTCTAGGAACCTATCTATAAAACATAGTGTAGAATACTCTTAGGGCTCCTAGGAACCTATCTATAAAACATAGTGTAGAATACTCTTAGGGCTCCTAGGAACCTATCTATAAAACATAGTGTAGACACTGTCAGAGCTCCTAGGAACCTATCTATAAAACGTAGTGTAGAACACTCTTAGGGCTCCTAGGAACCTATCTATAAAACATAGTGTAGAACACTGTCAGGTCTCCTAGGAACCTATCTATAAAACATAGTGTAGAATACTGTCAGGGCTCCTAGGAACCTATCTATAAAACATAGTGTAGAACACTGTCAGGGCTCCTAGGAACCTATCTATAAAACAGTGTGTAGAATACTCTTAGGGCTCCTAGGAACCTATCTATAAAACATAGTGTAGAATACTCTTAGGACTCCTAGGAACCTATCTATAAAACATAATGTAGAACACTGTCAGGGCTCCTAGGAACCTATCTATAAAACATAGTGTATGACACTGTCAGGGCTCCTAGGAACCTATCTATAAAACATAGTGTAGAATACTGTCAGGGCTCCTAGGAACCTGTCTATGAAACATAGTGTATAATATTCTTAGGACTCCTAGGAACCTATCTATAAAACATAGTGTAGAATACTCTTAGGGCTTCTAGGAACCTATCTATAAAACATAGTGTAGAATACTCTTAGGGCTCCTAGGAACCTATCTATAAAACATAGTGTAGAATACTCTTAGGGCTCCTAGGAACCTATCTATAAAACATAGTGTAGACACTGTCAGAGCTCCTAGGAACCTATCTATAAAACGTAGTGTAGAACACTCTTAGGGCTCCTAGGAACCTATCTATAAAACATAGTGTAGAACACTGTCAGGTCTCCTAGGAACCTATCTATAAAACATAGTGTAGAATACTGTCAGGGCTCCTAGGAACCTATCTATAAAACATAGTGTAGAACACTGTCAGGGCTCCTAGGAACCTATCTATAAAACAGAGTGTAGAATACTCTTAGGGCTTCTAGGAACCTATCTATAAAACATAGTGTAGAATACTCTTAGGGCTCCTAGGAACCTATCTATAAAACATAGTGTAGAATACGCTTAGGGCATATAGGAACCTATCTATAAAAAAAAGTGTAGAATACTCTTAGGGCTCCTAGGAACCTATCTATAAAACATAGTGTAGACACTGTCAGAGCTCCTAGGAACCTATCTATAAAACGTAGTGTAGAACACTCTTAGGGCTCCTAGGAACCTATCTATAAAACATAGTGTAGAACACTGTCAGGTCTCCTAGGAACCTATCTATAAAACATAGTGTAGAATACTGTCAGGGCTCCTAGGAACCTATCTATAAAACATAGTGTATAACACTGTCAGGGCTCCTAGGAACCTATCTATAACACATAGTGTAGAATACTATCAGGGCTCCTAGGAACCTATCTATAAAACATAGTGTAGAATACTGTCAGGGCTCCTAGGAACCTATCTATAAAATATAATGTAGAATACTGTCAGAGCTCCTAGGAACCTATTTATAAAACGTAGTGTAGAATACTGTCAGGGCTCCTAGGAACCTATCTATAACACATAGTGTAGAATACTGTCAGGGCTCCTAGGAACCTATCTATAAAACATAATGTAGAATACTGTCAGAGCTCCTAGGAACCTATTTATAAAACATAGTGTAGAACACTGTCAGGGCTCCTAGGAACCTATCTATAAAACAGTGTGTAGAATACTCTTAGGGCTCCTAGGAACCTATCTATAAAACATAGTGTAAAATACTCTTAGGACTCCTAGGAACCTATCTATAAAACATAGTGTAGAACACTGTCAGGGCTCCTAGGAACCTATCTATAAAACATGGTGTAGAATACTGTCAGGGCTCCTAGGAACCTATCTATAACACATAGTGTAGAATACTGTCAGGGCTCCTAGGAACCTATCTATAACACATAGTGTAGAATACTGTCAGGGCTCCTAGGAACCTATCTATAAAACATAGTGTAGAATACTCTCAGGGCTCCTTGGAACCTATCTATAAAACATAGTATAGAGTACTCTTAGGGCTCCTAGGAACCTATCTATAAAACATAGTGTATAACACTGTCAGGGATCCTAGGAACCTATCTATAAAACATGGTCTAGAACACTGTCAGGTCTCCTAGGAACCTATCTATAAAACATAGTGTAGAATACTGTCAGGGCTCCTAGGAGCCTATCTATAAAACATAGTGTAGACACTGTCAGAGCTCCTAGGAACCTATCTATAAAACGTAGTGTAGAACACTCTTAGGGCTCCTAGGAACCTATCTATAAAACATAGTGTAGAACACTGTCAGGTCTCCTAGGAACCTATCTATAAAACATAGTGTAGAATACTGTCAGGGCTCCTAGGAACCTATCTATAAAACATAGTGTATAACACTGTCAGGGCTCCTAGGAACCTATCTATAACATATAGTGTAGAATACTGTCAGGGCTCCTAGGAACCTATCTATAAAACATAGTGTAGAATACTCTCAGGGCTCCTAGGAACCTATCTATAAAACATAGTGTAGAATACTCTTAGGGCTCCTAGGAACCTATCTATAAATCATAGTGTAGAATACTGTCAGGGCTCCTAGGAACCTATCTATAAAACATAGTGTAGAATACTCTCAGGGCTCCTAGGAACCTATCTATAAAACATAGTGTAGAATACTCTCAGGGCTCCTAGGAACCTATCTATAAAACATAGTGTATGACACTGTCAGGGCTCCTAGGAACCTATCTATAAAACATAGTGTATAACACTGTCAGGGCTCCTAGGAACCTATCTATAATACATAGTGTATGACACTGTCAGGGCTCCTAGGAACCTATGTATAATACATAGTGTAGAACACTGTCAGGGCTCCTAGGAACCTATCTATAAAACATAGTGTAGAATACTCTTAGGGCTCCTAGGAACCTATCTATGAAACATAGTGTAGAATACTCTTAGGGCTCCTAGGAACCTATCTATAAAACATAGTGTAGAATACTCTTAGGGCTCCTAGGAACCTATCTATAAAACATAGTGTAGAATACTGTCAGATCTCCTAGGAACCTATCTATAAAACGTAGTGTAGAACACTGTCAGGTCTCCTAGGAACCTATCTATAAAACATAGTGTAGAATACTGTCAGGGCTCCGAGGAACCTATCTATAAAACATAGTGTATAACACTGTCAGGGCTCCTAGGAACCTATCTATAAAACATAGTGTAGAATACTGTCAGGGCTCCTAGGAACCTATCTATAAAACATAGTGTAGAATACTCTTAGGGCTCCTAGGAACCTATCTATAAAACATAGTGTAGAATACTGTCAGATCTCCTAGGAACCTATCTATAAAACGTAGTGTAGAACACTGTCAGGTCTCCTAGGAACCTATCTATAAAACATAGTGTAGAATACTGTCAGGGCTCCTAGGAACCTATCTATAAAACATAGTGTAGAATACTGTCAGGGCTCCTAAGAACCTATCTATAACACATAGTGTAGAATACTGTCAGGGCTCCTAGGAACCTATCTATAAAACATAGTGTATGACACTGTCAGGGCTCCTAGGAACCTATCTATAAAATATAGTGTATAACACTGTCAGGGCTCCTAGGAACCTATGTATAATACATAGTGTATGACACTGTCAGGGCTCCTAGGAACCTATGTATAATACATAGTGTAGAACACTGTCAGGGCTCCTAGGAACCTATCTATAAAACATAGTGTAGAATACTCTTAGGACTCCTAGGAACCTATCTATAAAACATAGTGTAGAACACTCTTAGATGCAATGAAGTTATGTGAAAGTGAAATTATTATACTTTAAGGTTTCTTCAGACCTGAGAGTATAATAGGTATATTTATATTTTATGTATAAACATAAAAATACATTAATACTCACCTTCCGTTACCTCTTTTTGGTGGCCATTTCGTTTTGCAGGAGACAAGTCTCCATTTGTTCGGTTTCATAAAACAAAAAACAATTTGGAATATTCGGGTGGAACCCACCAAGGTAAGAGTTGGTTCACCTATGTCTAGCTTAAAATTGCCACCAGTAATTCCCATCTCAGTCATGATGAGCCAAGATAGGACTAACCCTTTAAGTAGGTGAGGCCTACTATTATTGAATCTTGCTATGGGGCCTGTTATCTTCAATTGTCCAAACAGTAAATCTAATCTAATTCATAACAAAAGAGGTAAAGAAACCTTGACCAGTAAATCTCTTGTTTGGAAATCCTCAGGTGGAATATCCATTCTTCCTTTTCATTCAATTCCTTTAAGAATCCCATCCCTAGATTCTCAATAGATCAGACGTCGCTGACCAGAGGAGACAGATATTGGAGCTAAAGGTCTGTGCCAGGGCAATGATTTACTAGACTGTGTATTTTGGACGCCTTTGTTTTTACAGGATCCCCCGCTGAGTAATGTAAGACGTCTGCAAATCGTGGCTCATGTACAAGAACGAAACTTGTAGAGCTTTGGGATAGAAGTGTGACATATTGCAGAAGTCAAGCACTATTGCTATGTAGTATCTTGCCCCCAACATGAACCGCTACTGATGGTTACGTTATAGAGCACAGTGGTAGAAACCGCAGCCAACTCCACACAGTCACATGGCCGGTGGTGGCCCCGTTGCAGATTTTGCCCTGGGGTCTAGAAGCTCCAAGTCATGACCATCAAAACTATCATCTTCCATTATGAGTTGTGTTACAAGATTAGGACATTTGATTACCCCAAAAATCTCTTCACTTCACATCGGAGGCATCCAACACAAGCATGGGTGACAAGCGATACGACGATAGTACCTCTCATGTTGTTGTCCAGCGTTCCTCGACTCCTGCTTAGTTCTGCAGCACCATATCCCCTTACCCCCATGTGATAATGCAGGACTCAAGAACTAGGAGTCCTGGAATGCTGTGGTTCCACTAGTAAGCACCTACTTAATGGATGATATCCACTATGGCTTCCATAGTGGTTTGTGCCTTCTTATGCCTTGATATAGAAGCTTGGCAACATATGGTTGTATTACAAGGCAGATATGCCGTGACTGAAGATTGGCGCCTCAATGCCGCCTTGGAATTTCACCCATATCCCTGACATTTTCTCACACGTTTGATGGATGTTGGAATGTTCGGGCCGAGGACTTTTACAATGTACAGATTATAATGAAAAACAAATTATTTCCCCGGATCTTCCAAGCCAAAGCCTTTGGGATATAATAGAACATTAATTCTTGGCTCGGCTCTGAAGAAAGTCATTGGCACTCCTTGAAACTACGAGATAACTTCCACCCCTGGAGCTGGACGAACAATAGGGTTTTCTTCCAAGCAGAAGATGTAACCGTCGGCCATAGAACGAGTCCTGCGCCTGGTTATGGTGCCTTGGAAAACTGCCTAATATGAGCACTAGCACAATAACTGTATTAACATACCTGGATGGACTTGTGCAGGGTCCTCCCAAGGGTGGTGCTCCATATTGGGCGATCCTTAGGCGGGATTCACTTATCTGCTGTTTTTTTCCATTCTTCTGTTCTATTATAGAATGTTAATACAGAATGATAGCACTGTGGCCATTGGAGGAGCGCTATACCGATCACGTGACCATAGTGGCGCTCTGTATCCTTATAATCCCTACCAATCGTGAATTCCGTAGTCGAAGGTGAATGGCCCAACAACTATTTTCCTATGTGGCTGAAGCCAGACTTTGGAACTTTTGTCCACTTTCAACATATTTTTGACTCAAGGCAAGTCAATAGGTTTGCGGAAGTCAAGGAAATGGCAAGGAGGAAATTTAGGCTTGCCCGTTTTTCATGGACTGTTGCTAAGAGGAAAGAACATTTCACTAGGATCGTAGATTAGGGTTCTTTACTGTAAGAGAAGTGAGACACTCTTCTCCTGAAATACTCTGTGCTGAAGATGGTGTATTGTTTGGTGCAGATGAATACATAGCTGTGTATCTGACTATGGCAATGAACTCGAAGCCTATAAGGATACAGAGATCGGATAAACAGCTGGATTCCCAATATATCCCACGCCTGCTCTTATCTACCAGTTCCAGGCATCCTCTCTCTTCCTGTTGGTGTCTTCTAGATCCGGAGGAAGGGGCGATATTGTCTCTTTAGCCATGGCTCAGATGTATCCTCGTGTGCCGGGTGATGGCTCTACATCAAGACCTTTACTACGAGAGCTGGCCGACAGACACCGTGTAAAGAGATAATAATGTCAAGAGTATTATGTCTGCGCCTCGTACAAATAGACCTTATCTCTGACTACGCTGGTTTAGCTATAAGGGCTAGTAAATGGGCCATGACACCTTGGCAACATATAAGATGACAAGTTGATAAGAACTGGGTGCAATGACTTCATCTATGTATATAATAATGTAATCACCCTACAACTGGAAAAAGCCATAAGATGTGCAGAGGTAGTAGTCACACTGCGCCTTGTTGCACACATGCTAAAGTGTTCCGTCTGGAAGGAGTCGCATGAGGACCCTCCCGGATGGACCACAAGAACAACTGCAAGCGCTGTGCAGTTCAAGCACATGGACCCCATAGACTATAATGGGATCCGCCTGCTTGCCGTGCACTGCCTGCATGAATCGTTCGTGCGGGCAGTGCACGGCAAGCAGAAGGACCCCATTATAGTCTATGGATCCGTGCACTTGAACTGCACAGCGCTTGCAGTTGTGCTTGTGTTCCGTCCGTAGGGGTCCTCATGCAGACTCTTATGGACGGAACACATCAGCATGTGTGAACCGGGCATAAGTGGGGCACCCGTGACACATTTTGCAGTGGTCGTTCAATTTGTAGATGAAGCAGTCGTCCAAAGCTTTCATAGCACAGCAGCTTCCAATGCAAAAAGAGACTGTGCTATGTAATTTGCAAACAAATGTTGGTTTCACAGCTGCAACCTCTGCACATTTCTGTGCTAGACATAAGGTACATCATCTACAAGGCCAAGAGACTGCTTTGTGCTTGTACCACTCCCTGGCTGCGGGGGCAGTGTTGTGGGAGATACGTTATTTGGTTCTATATAGTTTGTTAGAAGGAGAATAAAACACTTTAGTGAGTGTACGGCGGGCAGAAGCCTGGACGGAGGACAATGCTCCAAGTCTCAGCATCTCACATGTTCTGCATTACAAGGCAGACATTATATAATAAGGTTTACATTGAATTACACGGCGCATAATGTATCATTAGGAAACAAGGCTGAATTGTTTCCTGTGAGGCGGTCGCTCGTGTCTATATATAACCGGCGGTAAACAAAAACCTTCAGAGTGACTGATAGATAGAAGTGTGTTATGTAATAACGCCTGATGGCTCCCATCCACTGCACGAGCACTCACATAATAGTATCTACTGACACATCATTCTCAGCTGGGAGGTTTATACATATATCATACCCCGTATAGATTCCTAATGCTGACCTGACGCTTCCCTATTTTTGTACTGGAGAGGATTTGGACTCCACTGATACATGACGGGTGGAAATTTGGCAATATTTATATGGTAACAGTAGGAAATCCAGCTGAGAAAGAAGGTAATGGAAACAAGTGGAGAACAAAGAGCATGTCTAGTGATAGCAGTGACTGTGGACTGTATGGCAAGGGGCGGCCATATGGTGTTCTGACTACACAGCCAAACGCAATGCTGAGGATACCGAATGCAACACCACCCCCAGCATACCCATAGGAGTAGTATTATAGTAGTTATATTCTTGTACATAGGAGTAGTATTATAGTAGTTATATTCTTGTACATAGGAGCAGTATTATAGTAGTTATATTCTTGTACATAGGGGCAGTATTATAGTAGTTATATTCTTGTACATAGGAGTAGTATTATAGTAGTTATATTCTTGTACATAGGAGTAGTATTATAGTAGTTATATTCTTGTACATAGGAGTAGTATTATAGTAGTTATATTCTTGTAGATAGGAGTAGTATTATAGTAGTTATATTCTTGTACATAGGAGGTAGTATTATAGTAGTTATATTCTTGTACATAGGAGCAGTATTATAGTAGTTATATTCTTGTACATAGGGGCAGTATTATAGTAGTTATATTCTTGTACATAGGAGTAGTATTATAGTAGTTATATTCTTGTACATAGGAGTAGTATTATAGTAGTTATATTCTTGTACATAGGAGTAGTATTATAGTAGTTATATTCTTGTAGATAGGAGTAGTATTATAGTAGTTATATTCTTGTACATAGGAGGTAGTATTATAGTAGTTATATTCTTGTACATAGGAGCAGTATTATAGTAGTTATATTCTTGTACATAGGAGGTAGTATTATAGTAGTTATATTCTTGTACATAGGAGTAGTATTATAGTAGTTATATTCTTGTATATAGGAGTAGTATTATAGTAGTTATATTCTTGTACATAGGAGGTAGTATTATAGTAGTTATATTCTTGTACATAGGAGCAGTATTATAGTAGTTGTATTCTTGTACATAGGAGTAGTATTATAGTAGTTATATTCTTGTACATAGGAGCAGTATTATAGTAGTTATATTCTTGTACATAGGAGTAGTAGTATTATAGTAGTTATATTCTTGTACATAGGAGTAGTATTATAGTAGTTATATTCTTGTACATAGGGGCAGTATTATAGTAGTTATATTCTTGTACATAGGAGTAGTATTATTGTAGTTATATTCTTGTAGATAGGAGTAGTATTATAGTAGTTATATTCTTGTACATAGGGGGTAGTATTATAGTAGTTATATTCTTGTACATAGGAGTTAGTATTATAGTAGTTATATTCTTGTACATAGGAGTAGTATTATAGTAGTTATATTCTTGTACATAGGAGTAGTATTATAGTAGATATATTCTTGTACATAGGAGGTAGTATTATAGTAGTTATATTCTTGTACATAGGAGGTAGTATTATAGTAGTTATATTCTTGTACATAGGAGGTAGTATTATAGTAGTTATATTCTTGTACATAGGAGTAGTATTATAGTAGTTATATTCTTGTACATAGGGGCAGTATTATAGTAGTTATATTCTTGTACATAGGAGTAGTATTATTGTAGTTATATTCTTGTAGATAGGAGTAGTATTATAGTAGTTATATTCTTGTACATAGGGGGTAGTATTATAGTAGTTATATTCTTGTACATAGGGGGTAGTATTATAGTAGTTATATTCTTGTACATAGGAGTTAGTATTATAGTAGTTATATTCTTGTACATAGGAGTAGTATTATAGTAGTTATATTCTTGTACATAGGGGGTAGTATTATAGTAGTTATATTCTTGTACATAGGAGTTAGTATTATAGTAGTTATATTCTTTTATTTAAACATATATTAACCATGTGAGGAATCATTATGCAGGGTATTTATATTAATATTCTGGCCACTGGACTTGTCCTCTCATCATTACCTTCTCTTTTACTATCACTCATCTTGTATTATTATTACCAGTCAGTATTATTTTACTTCCGCTCTGTTACCTGCTGTTCTCTAGCTCCATTTTCCCCAAATACTAATTCTGAATATGAAGAATAATTCCTAAACCTTGCCGTCTGTGTAGCTGAGGCTGAGATGTCACTGCCCTGAAATCACAAGTAGGAATTCTTGCCCTGATGAGATTACGCCCTCTACACACCCTTTTTTCTTGATTAGGGCTGACATCATACTTGCTGTTTTTTTCTCTCCTTTTGGGGCAGGGCTGAGAAAGTAGAGACTCAGAGACAGAGGCTGAATCCAGTCTTGTTTCCTGCTGTCTGCACTACCATAAGGTAAGCCGCTGCCGCCTTTCTATCCTCTCTGTATAGCTACTATTTATCGCAATGTTGTAGAACTACTAGTGGCAGCATGTCGGTAGTATGGACACCATGTAACATGTATCCTTGGTGTTACATGAGCCATGATTTTACCTATAGCACGTGCACAGATCAAAGTCCTGTGTTTTATCACTATAGTCTTTGCACTGCTGTAAATGTAGTTACGAGGCTGGTGGTTTATAGAGTAGTGCTTTGCCCAAGAGCTTGCAATTGACCTGTCTTGTATAGGAATATATGGGCGTGGGGGTGGTATGGATTTGATCAACCTGCATAAATAACACATCTATATTCATATTGAGTGTGAGGAAGCCGTATAAGTTCCACCAGAGTCCTGCTATAGGGTCTGTGACCTATAAGTAAAACCAATATTACTGCTTCGTTCCATATGATATTTAGTAAGGGTAGAGAAGTCAATAGATCCCAGCGATGGTATTGAGGTACGAGGCGCTCCATGCCTCAATGTCACCACTGCTTGATAGAGATGTCATACAATGTATTCAGTATAATCTTCCCAATAACTTCTCTGTTTAATAAGATTTCGGAGTAGGCTCAGGCTCTAGACTATCTATGTGGACATAGTTTTGGGTTGGAGGAGGTATTTTTGGAATGTGAGTGTATTGCGGTGAACCGTCTCTCCCTCCTCTGATATTGGACAGGATGGCCCACTTCATACATTCCAGTCAATGAATGAGTAAGGGGGGGTGATATTAAATTAGTATATTTTTATATTGACTTGTATAACAATGCAGTGCTATAGATCTTTAGAGACCCCACTGAGGCACAATGTATCTACTCACATGTAGCCATATTTCCATTGTTGTCCGGGGGCTTGGCACGCCTTTGGCCACACCTCGAATTTGACCCCGCCATGGATTGTCCATGGCCCCAATTTACTAATAGTTCAGTAATCATTTTTAGGTAGTGACCAATGATAAATCCGGGGGACCTTTAGTTGGCTTATTTGGAGCCAATATTTTATTTAGGTCATACCCCTTCTCTGAGAAGCCACGCCCACATGTCTAACAAGTATAAAAAAGTATAGTAAATCTGAGCCAACATCTCTTACAGGTGAGACTCCCATACGTAAAATAAAAATCCCTATAAACCTACTAAATGATAAGGTATTGCTAATATGCTCATTTTGTTTTTACAAGCCCTTTAATTGTACACTCCGACAATCCTAGAAATATGACCTAACTAATCCTTTTGGATCGTGTCAACCCTACGAATTGCTTGACGGAGATGTCGGGTCCATCACCGAAAAATCCCTTTATATCTATGTTTGTTGGAAGAGTCGTCCTCGTCATGAGTTATAGGAATACCTAACACTTTAGGACCGACAGGGTGCCTAGTGGGTTAGCCCATACCAAACTATAAGGCTTGGGCTACATGTCAATTTTGGTTGTGACCTAGATCGCCATATCGTTTTGCGACTCTTTCACGCACGTACCACGACTTCTAGTCGCGAAAAGTTTGAGCTGATCTCTTTGCGACTAGAAGTCGTGGTCTTGGTGCACCGCGGACCGCATTGCGTTTTCGTGATTTATCATTGTGTGACGAGAGTAGCAGCCAATATTCCATGTAGCCCAAGCCTTGGATTCATGGGCAAAAAAAGTTAATTTTTCAATAATCTAGTCAACCATTGCTAATTGTAGGCTTCTATATGGCGGTGTAGTGTGGACAATCGGGTGCAGAACTGGGTCACCTACATGGGAAACATCGAGCTGATAGTATTTTTCTTTGTGATGACGTGACCCTGTGCTGCTTCTGTTAGACAATGGGTGAATTGAACTCCCTGGTGGTATTGGCCTGGGGGAGGGGAAAGGGGGTGGTAGAGAATGTCTGAGCACCCTAGAAACCAGCCAGACCCAGAATCTCTGTCTGCTGTCTCACCGGCCACTGGTTGTAGTGAATGTGGTTATGAGACGGATGGGAATGGACAGGAGGGCCGAGAGCTCTTACGCAATCACCGCAGGAATTCTCCTATTTTTTTTTTCTTCTTTTTGCTCACGTCTATCGGCCTGAGGCTGTATGTCACCGTTAACCCCATGTTCTCCGTTCATCTATTAACTCTAAGGAAACTTAAGCTTGTTGCAGGACCTGTTCCTTACATTCCGGATTTGCTACACTAGTTTCCAGGCACTTGGTGTTATATATGATTTCCTGATGAAATAACTTGATGTGGGTTCAGGCAGAAAAAGCCACTCTGCACAATTTCCAGATCTGCCGCCCGATGGCCATTATTTCCTGTGTTTCAATAACGGTGACATTTACCCAGGGCAGGAAACTACAATAGTACAATCCAGTGTACCAAGGGTGTGGCCGGCCGGGGTTGTGGGCTGTTTTGTTTTGCCTTTTATCCTTCTTCCTTTGGAATCCTTTCCTGAATTTCTACTAACAAATACATAATAAAACTGATGATCTAAAAAATGTTCATAGATAATTAAGATTTTTTTTTTTCAATATTATAAAATATAATACAAAATAATCTAAATAACATTGCACAAATGGCAGTCTTAAAAGGAGTTTTGTTTGGTGTACCCGGGGCGCGTGTGCTGTGGCATCTGTTTTCTTTTGTGGCCAATGTCCATCTTTTTGGTGCTCTGGCAGGTGTGGCCATGACTTGGGGGCAACAAATTGCTTATTTGTATATAGGGCTGGCCTTTGTCACACGAGTATGTAAGTGACAGTCCCTACAACAACATATAAGTGGTTCCGATACCTGTAGACTCCTTTTAAAGGAGCACTGTATCATATTTGTGGACTCTTGGAATAAGGAAAGATCTCCCAGATTCTTGAAAGAAATCCCCGGGGTGCCCCATATACTTCCCTCTGCTGGCATCAATTTTAGTGGCACCAAGAGAGGACAAAGGCACAATTATGGGTAGAGAGGAGTAACTGAACATCTGGGCTTTGGCCTATAAAGGGCTGGTCTGGGGTCTGCAGACTGGATGGGATCTAAGCCTGGTGGTTTGTTCTTGGGTCTGTATTTCTTAATGGTAAAGGACCTGTATTTTCCATGGCTGATCTTACTTTTTTTTTTTTTTTTTTTAGAGGTTTGGTCTGATCTGTATTTTTAGGAGGTCTAGGATCGATATATTTAGTGTCTGTAGTAATGTTGAAGTTCTGGTCTGGGATCTATATCTTTTAGAAGGCCTAGAATCTGTATTGTTAGTTTGTCTGGTGACTGGTCAATTTAAAGGGTTTGGTCTTGGGTTTGTATTTTTTAGGGTGCGTGCACATGATGTAACGTGGAGCGCAATCTGGCACGTATACACGTGTGCAAAATAACTCGGTGTATACGCTCCTAACTCCCATTGAAATGAATGGGAGCATTTTGAGCGTGTCCTCTGCTGGCATGTGTACACGTGCCAGATTGCACTCCACATTACATCGTGTGAACGCACCCTTAGGGTGAATTCACACTGAGTAAACGCTAGCTTATTCTGAACGTAAAACACGTTCAGAATAAGCGGCGTCTAAAGCAGCTCCATTCATTTCTATGGGAGCGGGGATACGAGCGCTCCCCATAGAAATGAATGGGCTGCTTCTTTCACTCCGTGCAGTCCCATTGAAGTGAATGGGGAGTGCCGGCGTGTACGCTCCGGCATGAGCAGAGCTTGCCGTATACGCCGGCACTCCCCATTCACTTCAATGGGACTGCACGGAGTGAAAGAAGCAGCCCATTCATTTCTATGGGGAGCGCTCGTATCCCCGCTCCCATAGAAATGAATGGAGCTGCTTTAGACGCCGCTTATTCTGAACGTGTTTTACGTTCAGAATAAGCTAGCGTTTACTCAGTGTGAATGCACCCTTAAGTAGTTTTGTCTGGGGTATGTATTCTAGGAAGTTTGGTTGGGGGGGGGGGGGTCTAGGATCTATATATTTAGAGTGTCTAGTAATTTAGAAGGTCTATATTTTTTTTAGACAATTTGGTCTAAGTATTTTTCTTTAAGGATCCTTAGGGTAAGTTCAGACAGGGTTTTTTTTGGTATGGAACCTGAGGCGGAGTCTGCCTCAAGTTCTGGACCAAAAACTGGGTAGCCGTGACTGAGAGCTGATGCATTGCTCCGGCATCCAGCTGCGCACTCCGCTCCAGATTAGGCCCAATGACTGGGCCTAGTCCGGAGGAGGGAGTGTCTTCAGGCCGAATTGCGAGGCGAAACGGCCTGAAGAATGAGCATGTCGCTTCTTTTTCTGGAAAAAAACCCTGAATGGCTCCCATAGATTTCAATGGGAGCCGTCTTTTTGGTCAAGATTTTGAGGCGGACACGGCCTCAAAATCCTAACCAAAATACTCTGTCTGAACTTACCCTTATATGGCATTTATATTTTTATTGGGCCATATAGGTGTATGGCATGAAGCCTGTATTCATATCGGGGACAATAAGGAGGGTCATATGTACCATTTGTGCCTTAAATGCTGTTTGTTTGGAGATGTCTCCAAACTGGGCAGTGACGGTATTGAACAGACGGTATACGGGACTGTATTGTCCCGTCCTGGCCTCATCTGGTTATATGTAGAGCATTCCTAGTGTTAATATAATTTATTAGGATTATCCAGAATATCTACTGCGTAAAGGAATCCAGAGACCTATCCTCTCTGATCAGGAACCAGTCTCTCATGTATTCCACCCAGTATACAGGATTTACACAATATTCCTTCGAGCTGAAATAATCGAATAGGACAACTACAGTCTTCTGCACCAGAAAAGGAGGTAAAAAGCCATGGCCTGGGGTGACGTGTGGCCTGCTATATAATGGGCGTGTATGTGTGTATACAGGTGTGTGATAAAATAACAAACGGTCTCACAGTAGGTTGTTACCTTGAGATCCTACCATTGTCTGAGTTTTTTCTGTAGTATTTGTTGTTACAGTGAGAACGTGGGTGGTCCCTTTAAATTTCGTGTCTAGATGAATTAAGAACTGGCTGGAGGCGTAGTAAAATAATTGATACTCGCTTACCCTGGTCCTTGGTTTGGGGGGTTCATCCTCTATTCCCTACAGTCCACAATGGATACAAGGGATGGATCAATGTTCACCAGTGTTTGACCACAGTGGTCGCCTGTCATTCAGCCCACAGCTGATTTGCCCCATAAGTGCAGGCATCCTTTTCTGCTTATTGCTCCCTTCTTCAGGATAATGGTCTAGAGGTAAAAGATTTGCCCAAGATTATAAAACAGTCCCACATCTGTTCACATGCATGGTTCTGTTCCCACCAATGGAGCAGAATTGATATACCAGCCAGAGGGGTGACGCTGTTTTGGGAACAATGTAGCCATGTTTTTCTAATCTTGATCAAACTGCTTGGAAGGATCACTAACAATAACCTGATCACACGGTGATGCCCCTGCGCTCATCGGCAATTCAATACGTCGCAACTACAGAAGAAATGAAGCATTATACAGATAGAATTAAGTCAATATTCTGTCCATGTAATGTATGGACAGGCCGGGTCATTCAAAGCAAGAGATACTTTAAGTAGTGGTTGTCAGCTTGAAATCTGTCATGATGGAGATGTCCAAATATTATTGGAAAATTTAAGTATCACTCTAAGGCCCCGTTCCCACGGAGTAACGTGCCACTCATTCTGACACGTAAACACGTGTCAGAGTGAGCGCTTCAAAACAGAATCCCATTGACTTCAATGGGTTCCATCTTACGCGTGCTACACATTGAAATCGATGGGAGGCTTTTTAACCCATTGATTGTTAAACAGAACCCATTGAAGTCAATGGGGTTCTGTTTTGAAGCGCTCACTCTGACACGTGTTTACGTGTCAGAATGAG
The DNA here is from genome assembly GCF_031893055.1 of Leptodactylus fuscus. Lineage (NCBI taxonomy): Eukaryota > Metazoa > Chordata > Amphibia > Anura > Leptodactylidae > Leptodactylus > Leptodactylus fuscus. The sequence goes on from NC_134271.1 coordinate 150,444,989, forward strand.
CAGCGCGTTACTCCGTGGGAACGGAACCTAACTCTTGTAAGGTTTCAATGTTTTCCTATAGTCCCATGTAAGCCAAAAATATCAATGTTTGGCTCGATCGACTGCTTTGGACCGATCATTGGCCGGCTTGTAGACTCGTGCTACAGTCACATAGGCACCTACAAGTTTCTTCTGGTTAGTTGGAGGATGTACCATAGACACAAATAGAGCCCGATGAACTCCACTGACTACAGTATATCGGGGTCTGTACATCAGGGTCTGTTGGGTATCCATTCATTTAAACTGAAAAATTTGGGCTTCCTTCTGGTGACTTCTGATGGATCCACACCTGGTTTCTGGAAACATGGCGCAGATGTGAGAAATGGCCTTATTGCACCTCTTCTTTTTTGAAAGCAATTAAACTACCCCCTGATGTGGCAATTTAGTTGGTGCTGTTAATGATAGGATTGTTAGTATAATAAAAAAACAAATCCCATCATCCATAGGCGGCTTGAACTCTAATATACAAGGCCAAGCATGATACAAGTCAGCAGTCAGGTGCCTTATTGTCTGAGATCTGTAGCCCCATATTGTGATAATACTGCATCGTGTTACACGGATAGCTGTCTGGCAGCATGTACCGTGCGCCGCCCCTACGTAATACATAGGGCAAACCTTAAAGGACGAGCTCATAAGTCGCCCTCCAGCTGCTATGAAAATAAACTGAAAGAGAAATCTGCTTATTGAAATATAATTTGAAAATCCCGCAGGGACGATCCATGGGAGCGCGATCCAAGAAACTGCCTCACATATGTTTATAGAGAGATAATGATGCTTATTGTGACCGGGCTGCGGTCTGGAAGTCGAATGTGCCTCCGCTTAAAGGGACAATGATCCCGTATTATCTCCTTTTCTTTTATACACATACTATAGACTATGAGAATACAGCCTTATTGCTTTACATCATATTTTTAGGTCTATACGGTAATACGGTGTGTTTTTGAGGTTGATGGGTTTTGACGTCCATGAACGTAGTGGCTTGTCGCCCTATGGATTGTACCAAGGCATATCTTCTCATGACTGATATGGCCATGTCATACACCTGCACGCAGACCGGTGACTATCACTATCCATCACGAGTCCTATTGTTCTGCATAAAACAAATGTACATAAATAAACGGAGGCACAAACAATAGCGGCATTCAGGGCCGAGGCCTCTGGAGCGCAGCCTGTTTACCGTCGCTGCTGGAATAAAGACCCTTTCAGCTTCTTTATGTCGCTGCTGGAATAGAAAATGTAACCACAAAACCATCATAATAAAAAGCAGCGACCTTCCTGAGCGGCCGCTCCCTATCCCTGTCTGAAGAAAGCTGGATGCCCTTAATTCCCCGGGCAAGGGCTCAGTCCAAGCGCTGAGATACAGATGGAAAAACGTTGACTTGGCGTCCCAGCTGCCAGCTCTGTGCTAGGATTGTCTGTACAGTACGGAGACAAGGAGCCTCCAGCTGGGAAAAAGAGAGGAACTGTGCCGAGGAAATGTTACTGCGTATTATCCAAGTCTGTGATGTGTGAGACTGTCTACTAAGATGATGTATCTAAGCCTCGAAGTGTAGTACTGACTGAGGTATAGCCACTGCATCTAGAGACGGCCTTCACGTCTGTGCTGCCTTCGCGTCTTCGTGGTGTGTAGTCAGAGAGTCCAGGGCCAGTTTTGGGTGGAGCTGGAAAAATATTACTAACTTAGGCCTCAAAATAAAATGAATTATTCGTGTAATATAACAAACGACACATCTAATTACACAGTCCAGTCACATTAATGTGACCACGTGTCAAAATCCAGAATAACCACCTTTGGCAGAGCGGACCGCGGCGAGACGTGCAGGAAGAGAGGGGATGTTGTGGTGATGTTCACTGGGATGTTGAGCCATGCCGACTCCAGTGCCGCTAGGTTACGCGGTTGAGCATCCATGGCACTAACAACCCAATCGAGGTGGTCCCACAGATTCTCAATTGGGTTCAAGCCTGGGGAAATTGCTGGCCAAGGGAGTACGGTAAACTCATCCTGGTGCTCCTCCAACGACGCACGTACACTGCGAGCTTTATGACACGTCACATTGTCCTGCTGGTAGACTCCATCATCCTGAGGAAAAAAATTCACATGTAGGGGTGAACATGGTCCGCAAGGATAGATGCATACTTGTGTTGAACCATCGTGCCTTCCACAATGATGAGTGCACCCAGACGACTGATGACACGTGCCACCTGCCATTGGTTATTTAACGTTGACATCAAAAGTAATCGTGGTCACATTAATATGTCTGGACTGTGTATATATTTCAGTCACTGGCTTTTTTTCATGAATTACAGGAGTTTTATGGCTTCTCTCTGAGCATGGAGGTTTGGCCTACTGACTCCACGGCGCTAGTGGGAGATTATCCATTGAGCAGGTATCTAATCCTATCATGCCCGATACTGTCGGCTTTGTGTGTATCCAAAGCTGTTACGTGTATGATACAGTGCGTGTGACGGGTGAATAGCGTTAGGCCCGGCTTCCTCTCTATGTCTAGACCTGCCATGTTGCGTACGGCGTCTGTAGAAGTCATTACAGATCTTCCTAATGAGGATTATTGTCCCTTCATGACAATGATGGGAGGATAACTCCTCTGACAGCCCCAGCGCACCTTGATCACCAAAACCCTTTCATAGTCGCCAAGATACCTGTAGGCAAGAACCATTATTAATTCCATGAGGCGTCAACGGCAGACGACTGATGTCAATGGGTGTGGATTTCGCAATGGGAACGGCCTACTGGGGTATACTAATAGTCATGACTCCGGAGGACCTCTATGCCTGCTGCTATTTTTGCCGCTGTCACGATTTTCTATCAGCTTCGACTTATCCGAGTTGATAAGTTTATTGGAGTCGTAAAGGCTGTCACTTATTTTATACAAGGTAATAAATATACAACGCCGTTATTAGCGCTTGACTCAGGGAAACGTCTCTTATAAAGCGGCTGAAATTCGCAGATACAATAATAAAGAGCATCCTCTCCCTCCTGCCGTGTGATGGCCATGATAACAACCCCCCACCCAAAGTACCAAGCCAAACCCAGAACAAAACCCAACGCTGCGATATTGTCTACCACAGACAGATGGAAAACTCCCTGACATCATGGAAATCCCCGGGGATAACAACCGTCTTCCCTCACGGCTGGGCTGTAGGGATCACATTAAAAAATCATTAGCAAGGTGAAGTGTTGGGAGATTAGCGAGGATCATGGCTGTCACCACTTTCACGCCGGCTGTGCGACTCGCAGATAAGACGGGACATGTTCTGATCGGTGGGGTGACCTCATATGTCTCTCACACCCGGGGCCTGCTGCTGTGGGGCGAGGGCGGACTGTTTGCTGAGCTTGTCACAATGCTTTTCTATTATATTCACACAATGGATACCGGGCGGAGAACATTGGGTATTGTCTGCCATACAAACCTAAAGAGAAGGATCCTTTATGGTATACAGGAATGTGAATTCCTCCTCGTGAAAGGCAATCCGAGATGGTGGAGGGTAAAGAGTGATTAGGGTGGATCCTTGCCCTGTATGGAGAAGTATACGGTAAGGTTAGCCCTATACATTGGGTGACTGTCTGCCATACCTGACTATCTCATTGTGACCACACAGTGGCGTAAGTAGGAATGGTGGGGCCCCGTGTCGAACTTTTGGCATGCCCCCCCCCAACCGACGCCGAAGACCTCGACCGACCCCCCCCCCCCCCCCCAGTATTTTGCCTATTGGGCATGGTCAAATTCACGCAGACAGTAAAGGTGGTATTTATTGTAGCTTAATACTCCTAACCCTTCATTAGAATGGGTCATCGGTATCCAAACCATGTGTCTTCAACACCCAGGACCTCTACTCATAAGCTGTTCAAAGACATTGCAACGCAAGGTGCCATACGTTATATAGTGGATGGGCTTGATATTGCAGCTGAGCCCCATTCACTTGAATGGGACTGAGGTACACAGGCCACGTGACGAATCAATGTGATGAGATGCCACTGGCCTGTGAAGTGGAGACTTCACTTGCCAAGCACCCCCCCCCCCCCCGTCATATATTGATATATTGATGACCTAACCTTAGGATCGCTCATCCATTTTTAACGATTCGGAAAAGCCCCTTAAGAGCTTTCCTGATGTATAATCACATAAGGGTGTGTCCAGTGTGTACAATGGAGATGGCCCGCAGCCTATGAAAATTCCTTGCTGGATCTTGTCAAGGCTGTAGGACAACCTGGGGGGAGGGAGGACATGGCAGACAATGGCGTCACATGATGTAAGCTGACAGGGGGAATTAGTGGTAATTTGCACTAATGAACAAGCCAAGGATATCTGGCTGGGTGTCCTGTTACCTCGGGGGTAGGAATTACAGGTGAATTAACTGTACCAAAAGCTTTTCCGAATACATATAACGTCTCTAGACTGGGTACCCGTTGGCACAGTATTCCCAATGTTGGCCGTGTGCCCTAGAACGCTGAATGAGTAGGAAGTCTATGGCTGACACCTGTGACTTATCTCCCTGAGTACTTGAGGGTGCAGTTGCACCTGGGTTTAGATGCCTTGGGGGCCCATAATGCTCTTCCCAATATGATGAGACCAGTACTATAAACAAAGGGAGAACAAAGGGATTGGACAGCCAAAACCCACCTGCCTGATCCTTCTCTGGAGTCCCCAGTCAACATTAAATGGTCAATTGTAGGTTTGTTAAAAATTTCTCAGAATTTCGGGTTCCCAAAATTTTGAGGATCACACCCACAAACCACTATTATACTGTGGGGTTTCTTCAGATCTCAGGGTATACTAGGTGGAAGCACAGGCCAGTACGTTCAGTGCAGGTCCCCATCCTCTTCAGGCCTCCTGGAGGATCGAAGGGTCTTAGTGGTCACGTGGGCTCGCCAATGTCATGACGCTCGAGTCTAAATGCAATGAAGTTGGCACGCCGGCATGACTACTGATGCCCAATCACAGTTCTCCACGCTCCCTTGGGGCCTGTGACCTCATAAAGAGGACGTGGACCTGCAAGGCAGCCCAGGGGGGGCAAGTATGCTTCCGCACCTTCTCTGGACCTCCGATTATTATACTCTGGGGTCTGAAGATATCTGCAGTGATGTCTCCCAATGTGAACTGTGATATAACTAGGTTGTCCCGATGCTGAGGACCCTGAAGAAATCAGTTTGACAACCCCTGTCGTAGTCTCCATATTGGTTGTCGGCCAGCTTTCATAGAAGCCAGTGACAGATGGATAGAAATCTCTTATCTCGGGAATATTTATAGACTTCCTAAATATAGAACCTTCATATTTGAGGTTGTCGTGTAAAACTCAATTCCTTTCTGAAATGACCATCACCCCCTCCTCATTCATTCCCAAAATATGACAAGACTGCCTAGGAAGCGGGGGCTGGAATTTGTCCAAATGCTATGGAAATACTCCCAAATTTGGACACAAGAATTTCTCAATCGCGGTATCATCTTGCTAATGGAGTCGGCAAGAGGAGGTGATGGGCCCCACGCCAGTGAGACACTGGATAAGTGGGAGGATTAGGACCGGTGAGGGGCCGCACATCCATGGGGTTCCCAGGGCAGTGAGGGAGATTGCAAGACATCTACATTTTATGGGATCTTCTCTGATCTAAGCAGAATTAGATTGTCAGCTCTTGATAGCAGAGCTGTAACTCCTCATCTTAGGCACACACGACCCATATGAAGGGTTTGTAAGAAACCCACAAAAAAGTGGGGAGAACCTATAACTAGGGCTGGGGCTACGAACAATCACCGCTATGTATTCCACTAGATTAGGCGCTGTGATAATCTTGCTGTCACCGCTGCCTGCGGTGGATCACCCATCGTGTGTGTGTGTCGGGAGGGGGTTACAAAAACACCATTTATGTTCAGAAATCGAGCTTCTCCCAAAAAAGGAATCATTGTGCGGTGCCCGTCCAGTGCCAGGCCTTCATCTGTAGGATTTGCGGCTCATTCCTGCGTTAAGCTGCCATGTCATACACAGTTTACAGGATGTAATGAGTCAAGATTAACATCACTCCCGTAACCCTGTAGTGAAATTAAGTCATTTCCTGATTTTTCTCTGGTTACATCCAAAGCAGCTTTCGGGTAAAAAAAAAATTGAGCAGAAGTTTGTCTTCACTCCACAGTGGCTTTGAGTATAAGACGTTATTTGGAGCTAGAGCAAAGTGCTTGCAACTTCTAAGTGGGATCCAGGCAATGGTAGTGTGAGTGTGCTGGACATTGTAGTGTCAGCGATGGTACATGGATCCCATTGTATGGCCAAAGTCTCCTGGGTAAACCTGATCTGTACGCTCGATGTCTGCCTTTATTACATATGATCCAAGCCTGGAAATTCAGTCTAGTTTGGTGGATCCGTCTCTATTAATAGTAAATGGACGTCTCCTTGGGGAAATTCAGTGTAAAGCACATTCATTCCCAGAGACGTCACATCTGGAGCAGTAACCGTTCCATCACAATGGATTTGTTCGGGAAATGGGGCCTCACGCACCGGCTGTTACCAAACCCTAACCGCGGCTGACCAGACTGGCGCTGTCATCAGTCATGTGTTCAGTGCAGTTATCTGATGTCTCGCTGTCTGTCAGGGCTAATAACTTACTGCCAAAATGATTAGAGAATTTTTTTAAAAAAAAGGTGTTTCGGCCATTTTTTTTTTTATCTGTATCTGGGAAAGCTTAGTGACTACCAGTATATAAGATAAGAGATAAGATAATCCTTTAATAGTTCCACAGTGGGGAAATTTCAGCATATTACAGCAGCCTAGTAATACAGATACAGGATAATATACAGTAATATATTACAGACGTAAGACACACATATGCTGAGAAGAGAAGATATACTAGGAGTCCATAGCAGCTAAGGGACAGAAGAAGAAAGAAGGAAGACTTCAGGATCATTTAGTTCTCTGTGCGGAGTGATCTTCGCTTGGTCTGATGTAGATTATGCAGCCTGGTCGCGGTTGGGAGGAAGGACTTGCGATCGCTCCTTCTCACACTTGCGGTGAAGCAGACGGTCACTTACAGTACTGTCCAGTGCCATCAAGGTCTCATACATGGGGTGGGATTTGTTCTCCCACATGGAGGTCACCACAGACAGTATCCTTCTGTCACCCACCACCTGTACTGGGTCCAGGGGGCTCCCCAGGACAGAGCTGGCCCTTCTGATCAGCCTGTCAAGTCTGTTTCTGTCCCTGGTTGATATACTGCTCCCCCAGCAGGCCACACCGATAAAAATGGCTGAAGCAACCGCAGAGTTGAAAAAAAGCCTTAAGAAGTGGCCCCTGGACTCCGAAGGCCCTCAGCCTCCTGAGCAGGTAGTCTGCTGTGACCCTTTCTGTGCAGTGCACCCAGGTGATCAGCCAAGTCCATATGCCCTCCATTATAGCCCTGAAATGAGAGACATTGCCAGTCACCAATGATGCCAAAAGTTTTGAGGAGGAATGGACTTGACATTTTTGAGGCCCTAAGTGATGTCTGGTGATCTCCTCAATACTGTCTACTAGGTGCCCCCACACATATGGAATGGGATTAGTGTGGGGATCCCCTAATCCCTGGGGTCCCATTTGATTACTTGGTGGATAACGCCACCCCTGGTTTTGAGACCTCTTCTTCTCCCATATAGCAACATTGCTATACAGACTTATTTCCTGGGTCTTTCAAAAAACTGGGTACCATGCAAAATGGCTGCCAGTCCCCTATATGTCATCCATCCTGGACTCCGTAATGGCAAATCTTCCTATCTTATGCATCTATTAGTAAACACATTTTCATATGCTATGACTACACTAATGGACGAACAACAAGGACCCGGGGGTCTGTAGCAGGAGATCCACGCTCACTGGTGATGATGAGGATAAGGCACGAGCCAAAATTATGAAGCAAACTTTTTTTAATCGAAGTAGAAGAACAAGTCATCACAACGCGTTTTGGGCCAACAGGGCCCTTTTACAAGTGCAAATAGACAGGTCACGTCGGGCCAGACGGGCAGGCAAAAATTTTCAGCTAGCTTACCAAGCGTTCTGAAAGACAGACATTTTCTCCCAGGAAAGCTATGATGATCCATGTTGGTTGACACTCTGCGTTCCCCACATCAGATATAACAAAAACATTATAAACACAACAGAAGAGGACGATTTAAACATTTGAGGAAATCCACTTTAAAACGCGTGTGCGGCAGCTGGTGTCGGCACGCAGTGCGGTCACGACTGTTTGTATGTTTTTTTGTCTTCTCTTGTGGTTTGACGCCTTCCAGAGCAGAATCGGCCACTGTTGCTTTTGCGCCTTTTTGTCTCTAATGTTCCTCTTCTCACTTGTGGGTGTTGTGGTATTTTGCTTTGTGTGGTGTTTGTGTTTGTTGCTATGGGGACGACCAGACCAGTTGTGAGACTCACTGTTCTCGTTCATGGATGTGTTTGGGTTGCGTTGTTGTAGTAACAGCGAGGCGGGAAAATTTACAATGATTTTCGTTGTGTCCTCTTCCACCACTGACTGATTTGGGGCATGAGGCACTTGTTCCGTTGAATGGGTATTCTCCATCCTCTGGCACTGCTCACACAATGTCCGCAGTGATCTCTGCAGTCTGTGTAAATACTCGTATTGGTCCCTTCAACAAAGTCCATCATTATAAATATCAGAATAAACACAATTGTAGTGTAACACATAGAGGCTGGAACTAGAACTTCAGACATCATCAGAAGTTATAAAGAAATTGGAGTTTGGAGCTCAGTGAAATGTACAGTAGGAGTACAACACCCACGCTGTAGGGAGCGACTGGGTATTTCAAGAAGTTCTCCTCTATCTATAGAATCTGGCATGACTTGGTGATTGTTGGGCTCCAACCGATCCCGAGAATGGTGTTTGGTTCTCCAAACCTAGGCCTGCCCAATCCATTAATGGTCTATTGAAAGAGTCTGGCAGATTCTTGATCTCTACTACTCCCATAGAGTATGAATGCAGTCGTAGGGCACATGCTTGGCCTCCACCATGTTCTCAGAATTGGTGAAGACCCTACTGATCATTGTTATCTCTAGGGGGAGACCACTTTGAAACTTGGTACAATCTCTTTAATGATACAGCCTGATGTTGTGGGTATAGGAGTCTCACTTTCTAGTCATTCTCAATGGTGCTCCTTTTAGAGTAGCGAGGCACCTGCTCAGCCTGAAGTATTATCAGGAAGGGTTTGGTTCTTCGATGCTGGGCCTACTGGTCCATATATTCTTGATCTCTGGTGCTTCCATAGAGTATGAATGGAGTGGAAGGGCACATGCAATTCCATCGGGGTGGGAGAACGGGGCACCTGTTCTCGGGACTCTTCCAGTGGTTGGAAACCTATTGATCATGATGTTGGTTCCAATTGATAGTGGATCATTTAGAAGCTTGGTACAATCCCTTTAATGCTATATGCATAGTCTGGACGTAAGTATTATACTTTCTCATGGTTCTCTATGGTGCTCCCATAGCCTGTGAATGGAACAGTAGGGCACATGCTCGGCCTGCAGCTCCATTGCGGTGGGAGAACAGAACTCCTTTTGGTGACTGTTCCAATGGTTGGAACATCAACAATCATGACAATTCTTATTCTTTTGATAAAGAATCACTTCAAAACTTTCTGATCTCCTTAATGATCTAAGCATAGTGTGATGTTGTGGATGTAAGAGTCTCGCTTTCTTGCTCCTATTGAGTATGAACGTAGCAGCAAGGCACATGCTGGGCATGAAGTCCAAAGGGGCGGGAGGACTGAATTCCAATTCTTGGGATTGGTGATGGTCCCAGTTGTTGGAACCCCACTGATTATTACGCTAGTCTATTGAAAAGGGATCAATCAAAATTTGGTACAATCCCTTTAATGACCTATTCATAGTGTGATGTTGTAGATGTAGTCTTGTTATCTTCTCTGCCATGTACATTAATGTACTAGGGTGTCCTTCATCCCTTTTGCTGTCCTGGCTCTTGTACAATTCATAAAGCAGTAACTTTATCCCTCCCATTTTGAGAATTCCAAGACTTCTTCCGACTTGGCTCTGCCAAAATCCTGAGAGCTTAAGTATCTGTTCTATACCCGAGACGGCGAGAGACTTGTTGAAAATGCCGATCTCTCCACACGTTTTCCTCCGACTTCATTAAGGTACGAAATGTATGTCTATGGGGTCAAAAACGAGGCACAGATTTTACAGAATTCATCCATTTCCCCCCAAATCAGAAACCTACACTGATCAGTCATAACAGTAAAACCATTGTGTCAGTCACCCTTGTGCCACCAAAACTGGCATGGACTCCACATAGCCCTAAAGGTATCCAAAATTTTCACAAATGTATGCTACAGTAGCTCTTTCACAGGTCAGCCTTCATTCTTCACATGCATTTAATAGCCATGGACGTCTAAGACCCTTTCATCAGGTTCACGGTTCTCCTACCTTTTGGTAGGTACTAACCACTGCAAATCAGGAAGACTCTAGAAGATCCACCATTTTGGAGATGCCCTGACCCAGTCATTTAGTCATCACAATTTGGGCGTTGTTAAAGGGTTTGCCTGGAATTATTCTATGGCCATAAATAGCTCATCCGTGGGGACCGAGAACTACCACCCTCAAGGATCAGCAGTTTATGGCTGCGTCTCATCCCCGTACTATACAGTGCACAGAGCTGGAAGCAGACGGCTCTATATACTGTATAATAGCTGGACAACTTTACTACAGCTAAACTCCTACTGGTTCACCCCCACTAATCTATCCTAAAGATAGACCATTAAAAAAGGTCCCAGACAGCCCCTTCGATGTCACTCAAACACACAGAACCTTGACCATACTGCCTACTAGACATTGAAAGGCGCCATTGTCCCCAGATAATATTTTTCACTTCGCCTCGCACTAGTTTTGATGTTATGGCGGAGTTCCTAGAGTCGTCAATGCTATTTAGAAATTTTTGGGAATCTACTTCTAGAAAAACTGGTGATTAGTAAGACCATGGTCCCTTAACTTTCTCCCTACCTTCCCGATATGGAGCAAGGAATGCGTTGTTGTATCGCTATTAAAGCTAAGTGACCATTCCTGCCATGGTGGCCTTATTAGTGGTCACCCAGCAGTCCTATACATAGGAGCATTTCATTTGAGACAGAAAAGTTCTTTACAAAAATCTCAGAACAGTAGACTGGTTATCATACAAGGCTCACAAGTGACCACGACTAGACAGTAGAAACTCGCTGCCTGCTTAGTAACTTGTGGCTAAATAGTTTAAGCTTTTACGAAATCTGTAACAAATGTGGATTTTGAAGTTTGTCCAAAAACCCAGTTTTTTTTTCCCCCCGATAAACAAGATGATTATGTCCAGATCCAGCACGTGCTCTGACACGGTATGTATTATGTACACTCAGAGGGTGGTAGCTTACTACTTTGCCAGGTTATCGGCCGTGTCCCCATCACTATACCTATTGGCGCTCTCAATTTTATCCAATTTTTTACCTTTGTTGTAGCGGCACCGAGTGATCCAAGCCTGAGTTGAAGAATATGTGGTGGGTGAATATGTGTAAATATCTGTACGGATCTACACAATGTCCCTTTGATAAGGACAAGGCACTAGAAGTGCTGATACACTGGCAAAGAAGCAAGCTACCAAATAGTTCTCACATTTTTCTTCACTTCCCTTTTTAAGATAATCAAGTGGTTTTTCCCAATGACAATGCTAGTGGGGGAGGGGGGTACTGGCTCGTGTGAAGCGCTGCCTTGCTTATATATCATAGTCAGAATGGAGATTATAACAAGACCTGGGATCTGCTTTATATAATAACACATTGGCCCGCCATACGCGTTTCACATCCTGTTACTACAGGCCTGGCCACTTCCTCTGCACATTAACTCTTCACCTAAAACACATTTGCTACAAGCAATTCTGGACATAGAAGACAGGTGAGTCTTAGACCCTTATGGAGTGCACTGTTCAGGGACCAAGGGGTGCAGAGGTAGTGGTCACACTCTTGTTTCTGTGCGGGCCCAAATTCTCTGCTGTAATTATATTCATTACCAGAATGTTCTATCAATCGGGTGACCGGTCACTGCAGTTCTATGGCATGGGTGTGGTTGGCACTGGCACCCTCTGCAGGATCACTGTGTGTTTTTAGGGCCTGGCCGTATTTGACATTCGCAGACTCGATGGCCGTATTCACACCCAGCAGGGTTGTAGGTGATGGGACACCAGGGTGGAGGTTTAGATTCGGGAGTTGATGTTCTAATCTTTGGGCAGAGTGATTGTTTGCTGAGGTGTGGATCCAGTGCTCCGCTGCTCAAAGTATCCGTACTCCGCACTTCTACAGGAATCTATGGAGTCCACGTCATCTACTGCTTATATGGAGATAGGCTTGAGGCCATTCTACAAGGCATCTATAAGGGGTCAACAATACTTTTAACATATTTACATATATACTATGATATCTTTTTATATATGGCATTATTATACATCAGAATGTAACTCGGGATCAGTATGTACACAGTGACTGTACCAGCAGAATAGTGAGTGCAGCTCTGGAGTATAATACAGGATAAGTAATGTAATGTATGTACACAGTGACTGCACCAGCAGAATAGTGAGCGCAGCTCTGGAGTATAATACAGGATAAGTAATGTACTGTATGTACACAGTGACTGTACCAGCAGAATAGTGAGCGCAGCTCTGGGGTATAATACAGGATAAGTAATGTAATGTATGTACACAGTGACTGCACCAGCAGAATAGTGAGCGCAGCTCTGGGGTATAATATAGGATAAGTAATGTAATGTATGTACACAGTGACTGTACCAGCAGAATAGTGAGCGCAGCTCTGGGGTATAATACAGGATAAGTAATGTAATGTATGTACACAGTGACTGTACCAGCAGAATAGTGAGCGCAGCTCTGGAGTATAATACAGGATAAGTAATGTAATGTATGTACTTAGTGACTGCACCAGCAGAATAGTGAGCGCAGCTCTGGAGTATAATACAGGATAAGTAATGTAATGTATGTACACAGTGACTGCACCAGCAGAATAGTGAGCGCAGCTCTGGAGTATAATACAGGATAAGTAATGTAATATATGTACACAGTGACTGTACCAGCAGAATAGTGAGTGCAGCTCTGGAGTATAATACAGGATAAGTAATGTAATGTATGTACACAGTGACTGTACCAGCAGAATAGTGAGCGCAGCTCTGGAGTATAATACAGGATAAGTAATGTATATACACAGTGACTGTACCAGCAGAATAGTGAGCGCAGCTCTGGAGTATAATATAGGATAAGTAATGTAATGTATGTACACAGTGACTGCACCAGCAGAATAGTGAGCGCAGCTCTGGAGTATAATACAGGATAAGTAATGTAATGTATGTACACAGTGACTGCACCAGCAGAATAGTGAGCGCAGCTCTGGAGTATAATACAGGATAAGTAATGTACTGTATGTACACAGTGACTGTACCAGCAGAATAGTGAGCGCAGCTCTGGGGTATAATACAGGATAAGTAATGTAATGTATGTACACAGTGACTGCACCAGCAGAATAGTGAGCGCAGCTCTGGGGTATAATATAGGATAAGTAATGTAATGTATGTACACAGTGACTGTACCAGCAGAATAGTGAGCGCAGCTCTGGGGTATAATACAGGATAAGTAATGTAATGTATGTACACAGTGACTGTACCAGCAGAATAGTGAGCGCAGCTCTGGAGTATAATACAGGATAAGTAATGTAATGTATGTACTTAGTGACTGCACCAGCAGAATAGTGAGCGCAGCTCTGGAGTATAATACAGGATAAGTAATGTAATGTATGTACACAGTGACTGCACCAGCAGAATAGTGAGCGCAGCTCTGGAGTATAATACAGGATAAGTAATGTAATATATGTACACAGTGACTGTACCAGCAGAATAGTGAGTGCAGCTCTGGAGTATAATACAGGATAAGTAATGTAATGTATGTACACAGTGACTGTACCAGCAGAATAGTGAGCGCAGCTCTGGAGTATAATACAGGATAAGTAATGTATATACACAGTGACTGTACCAGCAGAATAGTGAGCGCAGCTCTGGAGTATAATACAGGATGTAACTCAGGATCAGTACAGTATAAGTAATGTAATGTATGTACACAGTGACTGCACCAGCAGAATAGTGAGTGTGGCTCTGGAGTATAATACAGGATAAGTAATATAATGTATGTACACAGTGACTGCACCAGCAGAATAGTGAGCGCAACTCTGGAGTATAATACAGGATGTAACTCAGGATCAATACAGGATAAGTAATGTATGCTCACATGAGCAATCAGTTACATTAAAGTTTCTGGATCAGACCTGGCAGCGGACAGTGATTACCTTCCAACAATTAGTCGCTGTCACCCTTGTAATCCTTCTGTAACTTGGCTGATGTTTCACGTAGGACTTTATGGTGTAATCTTCTCTAAAGCGCTTGTTTATCTTTAATAAAACTTGTTGCCGTTGCATCATCGCTGCAGGATCTGGGCAAGCGTGGACAGGCTGCGGTCTTGTTCCTTAGCAACTGCCTGGCTATCTCCTTCCCCATGACAGAATCTTGGCTGGTTTCCGAACAAGTGGTGGAAAAGTACTATGATGTCCCAAGTTGTGGAGGGACCTTGGTTCGTACATGACATTGTTTGCTTTGCTGTTAAGAAGCTGGAGCTGGAATGTGTGAGAGCAGAGCCGTCTGCAGAGGAAAGAGAACTGCACGTGCCAGCTTCTGCACCCTGCTATGCTCTATCTTAAAGGGATTGTCCAGGAGCAAAAAAACATGGCTGTTTTCTACCAGGAACAGCACCACTTCTGTCCATCGGTTGGGTCTAGTATTGCATCTCGGCTCCACTGATGTTACTTGGGGCAAAGATGCAACTCCGCACACAACTTGTCGATGGCAATGGCACTATTTTTGGAAGAAAGCAGCCATGTTTTTCTACTTCCGTATGATTCCCGTCGTGTGTTCGAAGATCGCCATTTCGCCTTGACGCCTTCGCTAATGTAAGTGAATAGAGTCAATGGGCCAGATTTATTATTGCTTGTATGCCAACTTTGTAGTTTGAGGCATTTTTTACGCAAATCTGGGGTTCTGCACAAAAAAATTGTGACATTTTTGTGCTGCCTTCACCACTTTCCCATAAAGGGGACATGGCGAGATCTGGCATAAATATTACTGGAAATCTACTACAGCTATGAACTGGTGTAGATTTCTCTTGCAGGGACACTTCGCTTATGAGGAGGTAGGAGTTGGCTCAGGGATTATGAAGGTTGGCGTTACAAACACTAGTCTTCATAAATCTGTCCCAATGTATGTGGGCTTTTTAATGTAACTATAATTAGGGCTTGTTCATATGGGGGGGCGGATTTTGGCACCAAGAGTAGCGCGGGAAGCGCGCGTGTCACTCTCGGGTCAAAACCCCCCTGCCACGACCATCGCGGTCGCGGATTCCCCCTCCGGAGCCGGCTCAAATGAATGGGCCGACTCCGGAGGTTGCTGCTGCTAGCCGGAAGCGCCGTGGAATCCGCCTGAAGAAAGGGCAGCTCGCTTCTTTTTTCCGCTAGTGGCAAAAAGAAGCCTGGCGGTCTCCATAGACCTCCTTGTCCCCATGTGAACTAGCCCTAAATCGCAGTATCCTTTGAGCTACAATTCGTCTCTTAGATATTTGGTTGTGCGACAGGAGTCTTAGCCAGAATCAACAAGAAACTATTTACCATATGCAGTTGGAAACCATGTCTATTTTCCACCTCCGTAGACTCTTAGTTCTTCGGTGTTAGCCCAAGAGCTCTTCAACAAGTTATAGATGGGGGAGTTTTAGGCTACAGCTTCATGCAACTATGGTTGCGCAACCAACGATTGCCGTGTCATTCTGCAACTTCTTCACTAATCTAAGTAAATAGAGTTGCACTGTGATCCTGAGGGAGTTGCAATTGTGACTGAGTCACAAAACAGTCAAGGACTACTGGATTTCTTTGCGACTAAGGGTCACTTGCATTAGTGACCTAGCCTTATGAGAGTCCTTACTTACTGCCCTGTAATGAGATAATAGAATTGGCATAGGATTATCTTGTTGACACCCTTCTTACAAGAGTCTGTTGGAGCTCATTTTGACAGTAGCAAGGCATACAGGCATGAGGCACTGCGTACCTTGCTGTTTTTTAGTCGTCTAATGAATAGGACAGATTGTATTCTTATCTAGAAAAAAAAACAGTATTCACCCCGCATCTTGAAGGCAATCGGTGCCTTTTAATCTCTGTGCAGTAAACTTGGAACATGTCCCCGGCATGATGTGATCACCGCAGACGGCGTATTTATACAGTGCTCTGGCTTGTTATCAGTAATTACAGTAATAGAGGAATGCTGAGTCGGGGGTTATCGAGGGAACTTTTTATTAGGTTACAAAGTTTCTGCCAATAGAACCTGACCCCTCGGCCATAATAATTCTAAAGGGCCAGACTGCAATCCCATTATGGGGCTTATGATTATACGCTGTTCATTCACCACATGGGATGCTGTAAATTATAGCAGTGCAAGGCTGCTTACTGATATTCACAGTAGCGATGTGCCATACGGGTAACTGCAATGGACTCATTGGAGAATTTACTATGACTGACGTCGAAAGCTACTGCAATTGTGGAGGAGCCAGAGGCTCCGGTTTCCTGTGTGCCAGATTTGAAATCTATGCCAGTAACCCTTGGTTCACATCTGCGTTTGGTAATCCACATGGGGATCCCTCGAACAGAATACCGAAGGCACTGGTAAGCGGTGTGCAGTGAAAGCACACGGACCCCATAGACTATAATGGAGTCCGTGTGCTTTCCTCGAGTTACCCGCACGAATGATGTGGACATGAAAGTAGATCACAAAGTATTTTCATGTCTGCATGATCCCGAACGGATTACCAACGCAGATGTGAACGAGACCTTAGGGACTAATGCAGATCTTGTGCGTTATAGTAAACAGGTGGCGACGTCCCCACCAACATCCTCTTCCATTTTGCCCCTCCAGCTTTCCCTCTCTGACTAGCCACAAATGCGCGGGTAAACCGGCTGCAGAATTCATGGCAAGATCTAGCAGGGCACTTATTTATCTTTAACATCCTGCTTCAGTCTTTGCATCCTGGGAGGCAGACGGAGGGTGGAGTCTGTCACAAAATCCGAGTGAAATTCCACCAAGTGAATATACCCATAAGGCTGAAACTGTTTATAACACCAGTTTTCCATCAGTGTTTTTTAATGTCCAGTCTGTCATCTGTTTTTGTTTTTAAATTGATTGGTTGTCTTTAGTTTTTTTTTTTTTTTTTTTTCCTAACCCACTACTTCGTAACGTCAGTGTAACCGATACATTAGCCGAAGAATAGAAGTTAGAAGCTGTCGCGTAGACTTGTATTAGGCCCAACAGGCCAGAAAAATGGACAAATAGGACGTTCTATCAGTTAAAAAACAAAACAAAAAAAAACCCCACGTATTTATCCATTCACTTCCATTGTTCTAAACACGCATGTTAAAAGAACGTCCATTACATATGTTTTTCAAGCATGAGACCTGCAGAAAAAAACCTGATGCATTACCATAGCGTTCTTTGCTGCGTATCGCTACATGGGGCCTTAACCTTAAACATATTTACTTTATTTTAGATTTTTATGATTTTTTTTTTTTTTTCTATTTTCACATAAAGATTTCAGTCCACAAGTCGCTGTATGTTGTAGCTCACCGTTGCGGCTTCCGTGTAACACAAACAGGACATGATGAGGGAGTTTCCTGTGGGTTGTGAATTTCCGGACTTTACAGAGGGTGAAGAGTTCAGTTAACTATGGGTTACGTAAAATCTTGAAATGAGAAATTGCATGCTGCAGAAATATGCACAAGATCCATGAGAAGTAGTTCTAGGTGTGGGGCACGTAGCTTGTATTCCAGGAACTTTTATGAATGTTGTTGATATGAAATTGTAGAATGAAAAACGGATCTTCACTGCTGCAAAAAGTAGAGATTCCACTGGCCATTTTTTCGTGTAATGTTTGATTTGATAAGTATGATGTGGTCCCGGCAGACGGACTTTATAATCACGTTAGTCCTTATAGGGGTTGTTCACTTTCAGATCAATATTGAGAGACAAATATTATTGTTTGTATAAAGTTGTGCGATCGTCTTATATGGGGGTGTCAGGAGCTAAAAGGGGGTTGAAGAAGGAAGTAAATGTTGTATTTTAATAATCCGAATTGTTTGCTTGGGGAAGATAACGTTCAGCTAGTAGCTAGGCTTGAGCCGATCTAGAGATTTCAGGATCGATTTCAAAATCCGATTTCCGATCCTTTTCCAGCCGATCCCGATCGTGAAATTTGCTCGATTGGGATCCGATCCTTCCCAATCTCGATTGCTCAACCCTAGTCCATGCTTCTCTAAGGGAAAAGTCACTTTTGGGGTTGAGCTGATCTTGAGATTTCGAAATACGATTTCCGATCATTTTACTACCGATCATGAGGTTTGCTCGATCGCCGATCGAGATCCGATCTTTCCTGATCGTTCAACTCTACTAGTAGCTCATCGTTCTCTCCCTACTGAAAACGCGTCTAAGTTTTTCATGCATGTGAATACAGGTTAAGTCTGGAGGAATAGCTTGTCATTGAGTGAAATTGGTAGAGATGGCAATCCTTTTGTCTTTGAGCCTCTGGAAAGCTATAGATGGTCTGATGCTTCTCACCAATCTTCTGTATTATCTGTTCATGCTTGCACCAATTACATTTCACTAGTATAAGGGCTACGTACCATATATTAGGTATATGAGCAATTAACAAATCCATCGTATTTCTATGAAACTGCCCTGCTTATAAGTCTTCATTTTTTTCCCCTTCTTGAATCTGACTTCACCCATTTTTTTCATGTTCTTAAAACTTTGCAGTTTAAGTTTAGACTTGGGTTTCACGTTCTTCTCCTTGTTTTATTCTCAGAGACCCAAACCACCAACCACTAAAATGGCAAACAAAGGACCTTCATACGGACTGAGCAGGGAAGTCCAGATGAAGATTGATCAGAAGTATGATCAAACGTTGGAGAACACCCTTGTGCAGTGGATAGTCAACCAGGTCTCTATTGATGCGGGACGTCCCGAAGAAGCAGGGAAGGCTGGTTTCCAGAAGTGGCTAAAAGATGGCACTGTGAGTACAAGGGCTTTGGTTGCTGCTTTAAGTCATAAAGGTTTGATCTAAAATCTTGGAATACGTCATCTAGAGACCCGCTCTCCAGAACTACTGCCAAGCTCTTAGCATTCACAATGGCGTTAAAGAAAGTTGTAGAGCCAAAGATTCTGTTCCATAATTTGCTGTGACAAGGTCTGGAGTTTACAATCCTCGTATACACAGATTCCAAAGAATGAAATATCACGTAAATCTAAAAAGTTTTGAATGAAGAGTTGCTGCTTTAATTTAAAGGGAAACTTCAGTGTTTTTTAGTTTCTCCATATATTGTCTGAAATACCATCCCCTCAAAAGTGATAGTTGTCTACTCATGGAATCTTTCCTTATCCTGCTCCTTATCTGCTTCATTAAGTCACTTGAAAGGATGACCTGTTTTTTCTAGAATGGGTTGCTGTGCAAACAGAAGTTCTATCTGCTGTCTACAGATACTATTGAGACGCCATGTTATCTCTGATTCATCAGTATTGACCTCTGTCCTTCTGCCCTACCTCATCTGTCAAAATGCCTCCGTGTTACTCACATAATCTGCTCCCTATAGCCCCCCCCCCCTTCTCTCAGATACAGCCTATATGGCACTGTTTTCCTATTTACATCTTAGGGAACAGATTTGCAAATTTTTCCCATAATCCCCCAGTGGAGTTAAAAAGGCTTTTTGTGAGACTCCATACACCTGAGGAGGTGATCTCTCCTTAGGGAGCGATATTATCCCCAGAACCTGGTCTAGAAGTCTCTCATCTCTGGCAAATCAATTTTCCCTATGCTGTGCTGAAGAGATCCAACCAGATCGAAACGCAGCTGTCCACAGCTGGGATATTGATTTGGCTAAATCCTGCATCATGCAACAAAGGCTTGTTGAAAAGGTCAGGCATGATGTTCAAGGGAGCTACTCATAGAGGGCAGCAAACAGGAGCACTGTTTTCCTATTTACATCTAGGGAAACAATTTGCATATTTTTCCCATAATCCCCCCCAGTGGAGCTAAAAGGTTTTTTGTAAGACTCCATACGCCTAAGAAGGTGATCTCTCCTTAGGGAGTGATATTCTCCCCAGATACAGCCTATAGTTTCTCATTCTCAAACAGTCACATCACCATGGCTCCATTACCCCCTAGTGCTATCATCCTCAGTCTATGATCCTGGAAGGTCCATTTTAGGATTGGATCTGCACTCTTTTGCAGAAGCAGTAACTAAAAAAGGGTACGGGTATTAGACATGGGTGGAGCCATCAGAAATAGCATATTTTGAATCTACTTAAAGGCTGAGTTCACATGGAGGGGCGGTATAGCAGGTTGTGGCACCAAGAGTGATGCGGGGACCCGCGTCACTCTCGGTCAACACCCGACTGTCGTGGTTTCCCCCTCCCCTGTGAGGGGGTGGATTATGATGTGGATTATGACGTGTGAATGGGCCCAAAGACTACCTTGCATACCTTACCATACCCCCCAAAAAATAAATAAATTGGAGTGCAGATCACAAAATTTTTGTCAGACTCTTAAACATATTTATTTCTTCTCATTTCTTTAGATACTTTGCCACCTGATCAACTCCCTCGCTCCCAACTCTGTTGCCAAAATCCAGTCCTCCACAATGGCTTTCAAACAAATGGAGCAGGTGTCTCAGTTCCTGAAGGCCTGTGAAAGATACGGCATCGCAGCTACCGACTTGTTCCAGACAGTTGACTTGTGGGAAGGTATGGAAGACATTTTGTTAATGTCACATGGTTAACTCTGTTATTTGTGTGCTGGGTTAATACAGAGTTGTACCTAAAGGGGATCGTGTCACCGGAAATTTACCTATTTTAAACCTTGTTTTTAGGTTAAACCTACTTGGAGAATTTTTTTTTTAATTTCCTTACATTTTCCATGTTAATATCTGTGTTTTAACAAAACGATGTCCTGCAACTTTCGCTGGGCCACTAAGCTTAATAATAGATAGAAACTTGCCAATTCTGTAGGGAGTTTCTTTGCCGCAATCCTCTAATTTACATAACACAGGATTACAATACTGTCCATAATCATGGACCGAAAACACTATACGAAATTGGTGTATTGTACTGGTTTTCACTTTGGTTTTCACGTGACGTTGAACTTTTTGAATCTGGTTTCTGTGCTGAAAAGACTGATTTGTAGAAATGACCGTAGATGATGGCCACCATCAATATAGTATATGCGCAAAATGTGCAAAGGCAGCGCACGGGTGATGGAAGGATTATCGAGTGCTAGTTCTGTGTAGGGCGGACCACCTCCCTACCCGATGGTTGTAGATACACAAAGGAGAATAAAACTGCACTCCGGTAAGTTATGCTCCATTAGTGCAACTTTTTGGGTGTTTCACCCTTCATCAGGTACTTAAAGATATATAGTTACATAGTAGATGAGGTTGGATGAAGACAACAGTCCATCAAGTTCAACCTATAACCCTACAGTACTCTACAGTCTTGTTCCAGAGGAAGGCAAAAAAAACCATACTTTCAGGGGAAAAAAAATTGCTTCCTGACTCAAATTTATAAAAAATTTTCTTCTTCTTCTTCACCACAGGAAAGGACATGGCCAGTGTTCAGCGGACCCTGATGAACTTGGGTGGCTTGGCGGTTACAAAGAATGACGGTCATTTCTGTGGAGATCCCAACTGGTTCCCTAAGTGAGTGCTTTAAGAGTAATGAAGTGTCGTATAGTCAGATTTGTAGCTACTGACCACACACAGAGCCTTGTCTGGGTATCCATTAGTGTAAGGTGTAATCCCAGACATCCTTTACTTTGTATGTTTCTATAGGTGAGGCAAGAGGTGAAGACAACGTGGTGTTTACTAGGGGAACAGGGTTCTATAGGGGCCTTTTTTTCTCTGT
The DNA here is from genome assembly GCF_031893055.1 of Leptodactylus fuscus. Classification (NCBI taxonomy): domain Eukaryota; kingdom Metazoa; phylum Chordata; class Amphibia; order Anura; family Leptodactylidae; genus Leptodactylus; species Leptodactylus fuscus. Next base: position 150,467,075 of record NC_134271.1, read on the forward strand.
ATACAGGGGGCAACAAATGGGAACATCAGACCACATTATTTCAATACTAAAATGTTATGCTGCAATGCATTGTGAGAGACGAAAAAATTCATCAGAACCTCCTCATTATGCATCTTGCCCAGCGTTCTGCACATTTTTAATGGTAGCACTAGAGCTATCCGAAGTACCGTGCTCACCTATCTCCAGACCTCCTATAAAAATGAATGGGTCAGAATGCAGCTGCCCAAACGTTGCTCCATTCAGGATAGGAGATGGAAATTCACCATTTTCTTGATCAGTTGGGGTCTGTGTGGTTGAACCCCCACCTATCTAAAAAATTATGCCCTATCCTATGGGGAATAACTTACATTGTGGGAAAACTCATTTAAGATTTCTCCCAAAGTCCCCTTGCATGTCCAGGCATGTATGTGTTCCCAATAGTAAGAGGGCAGAAAACCATTGTTAGGCCCGGTTCACATCTACATTTGGGGATTCCGTTCCCCCCCCTCCGCATGAAAATTTTCTCTCCACGTTTTTCATGCGGAAATAAGGTTGAGTGATTGGGATCGGAAAAGATTGGATTCTGATCGCGGCTCGAGTAAATTTCACGATCGTGATCAGAATTCCGATCCCGATCTTTTCCAGTGGGATCGAGGTCGGAGGTTCTCTCAAGACCAGCTCAACCCTAAAAGTGACTTTCCCCATAGAGAAGCATTGACTAGGGATGAGGGATCAGAAAAGATCGGATTCCGATCGGCAATCAAGAAAAATTCACGATTGCGATCGACTGGAAAATTATCAGAAAATGGATTTTAAAGTCGATCCTGAAATCTCAAGATCGGCTCAACCCTATGCGAAAACTACATGGACCCCATTATAGTCTGAGGTCCAAGGATTTCCTAAGGTAACCGCTTTTTTATGCGGATTAGATATCTGTTCAGGGGGGGGGTCCCCAAGTGGACCCTGAATTGAAACCCATACGTAGATGTGAACCAGGCCTTAGAAGCTCTGCCCGTATCTGGTCTTACTTAAAATATGCAAGCATCAGCAATATTGAAATCCAACATGCCCAAACCTTCTTGCCTTCAAGAGTGCAAACTTGCTCCTACACATTAGTTAGATGGGTCAATGTTTTCCAGGTGAGCACACTGTATCTTAATATCGGAGGACGTTAATCCAGTTCTTTTCTTGAAGATTGATACCAACTCTCCATTGACTTAACTCTCTCCACGTTCCTTTAGGAAATCTTTAGAAAACAGACGTGAATTTTCCCAAGATAAATTAAAAGAAGGACAAAGCGTCATCGGTCTACAGATGGGAACCAACAAAGGAGCCTCCCAGTCCGGAATGACCGGCTACGGCATGCCAAGACAAATCCTCTGACCGACCAAATCTCCAGAAACACCTGACCAGATTATCAAGCAGATCATCCACTCATCTCCTAGGTCTTCTCTTTATCTCTGATCTCTCTTTCCTCTTGGGACATTACCCTTCCCTAGTCTTTGGTATCCAACAACCTGTAGCCTCTGTATGTGGTCCCATATATTCCCCCCCCCCCTCCCATTTTGCAACGTTTTTAGGGAAACTCGGGAAGTATTTAATTTGTCAATGTCTAGGAATTAAATGATTTAGTGTCTTTTTTTTCGAAGGTGCAACGCCTTAACATTCCACCAATGTCTGCTATGTTGTTGATTGTATATTCGTGACCAAAGTCAAGTGGATTGTTTTCTTTTCTAATCTTGGTTCTCCTGATCCTGTGGTTAGTGAGATCTTCTGTAGAGTATAGCCGCCTCCACTAGGCTTCATGTTGATCAAACTAATAGTGCAAAAGGGAACGCAACTCCGAAGCGGCTCTTTATAGTCTACGCCGAGTGACTGGGGTGGGACCTGAGAATCCTCTGGCTCTGCTCTCTGCATCCGATACTGTTATATATATATTTCTGATCCAAATAAAGACCAATCTATGTTTATAAATTTGAGTCGTCTTGGTCATGATCTGTAGGTGTCTAACTATGTATTGCTTTAAAAGAACAGACTATTCAAGTTGGAGAACCTGAAAAATGTCCTCATAAATCCATAGTAGTGGGTACAAAATACAATACAATAAGTATCAAGAAAGGTAATGTATTCAATGACATCCTGTATTATACTCCAGAGCGTCAACCACCGTTCTGTTGTTGCACAGCTTTAGATGCTACTTCCAGCTCTGCACTATAATACAGGATCAGTAATATATGTACACAGTGACTGCACCAGCAGAATAGTGAGCGCAGCTCTGGGGTATAATACAGGATAAGTAATGTAATGTATGTACACAGTGACTGCACCAGCAGAATAGTGAGCGCAGCTCTGGAGTATAATACAGGATAAGTAATGTAATGCATGTACACAGTGACTGTACCAGCAGAATAGTGAGTGCAGCTCTGGAGTACAATACAGGATAAGTAATGTATGTACACAGTGACTGCACCAGCAGAATAGTGAGTGCAGCTCTGGAGTATAATACAGGATGTAACTCAGGATCAGTACAGGATAAGTAATGTAATGTATGTACACAGTGACTGTACCAGCAGAATAGTGAGTGCAGCTCTGGAGTATGAGAGGATAAGTAATGTAATGTATGTACACAGTGACTGTACCAGCAGAATAGTGAGTGCAGCTCTGGAGTATAAGAGAGGATAAGTAATGTAATGCATGTACACAGTGACTGTACCAGCAGAATAGTGAGCTCAGCTCTGGAGTATAATACAGGATAAGTAATGTATGTACACTGACTGTTCCAGCAGAATAGTGAGTGCAGCTCTGGAGTATAATACAGGATAAGTAATGTAATGTATGTACACAGTGACTGTACCAGCAGAATAGTGAGTGCAGCTCTGGAGTATAATACAGGATGTAACTCAGGATCAGTACAGGATAAGTAATGTAATGTATGTAGACAGTGACTCAGCTTTTTCTTTATATTAGCAAAGCCATTAGGTTTTTTATGTGATGCTAATTTTTCTGACAGCTATCTCTACCAGCCCCAGTGAACAAGTACACACAACTAAGTCGATCATCCATATGTTCTTAATATATAGAAGATATCCCCCTCAGGCAGCTTTCCGCTCTATGGAGAATCCTTCTCTTCCCTAACATCTGCCATCAGAAGTTGGGAGATTCCCATATACATTGGGGGATTGGTCAACACTAGAATCCTCTGTGTGTGGCCAGTTTATAATAAGCTTGACCTCAGATACTGCTGACCATTATAGTAAAAATGTTCTGAATAAGAAAGGAATAGCAGAGTCGCATTTATCGTACGTGGTAAAACATATGGCGCCACTAAGAGGGCAATCTCCACGCCAAGAAACATATTCTGGAATTCAGAATATTTACTGAATTTCGCCATAGAAACAAAAACAATTAAAGGGATTGCTGGGGCTCGGAGATAAACGAAGCAGGCTGCAGAGGGCCGGGGCCCCGGAGTTTGCTGTTTGAACAGATGTGAGCAGCTGGGGAATAACATAGCACAGCTGGAGACCTAGGCAGGACATACAGACATTAACTACTGTTCTGCCAGCTGGAAGGGAGTCATTTATACAAGACTGCTCCTTAACCTATTAATGACTAAGGCTGGGTTCACATCTGTTCTGAGAGTCCGCCCAGGCGCAGATCTATCGAAAACCATCAAATGAGAGTCCTACAAGCCTGACTTATTGGGTGATTTCAGTAATAAAGAACAGACATTTGACAGACCCCATGGGGGCCCTCGGACTCTTTTGGTGGTCACTAGTGATGAGCAGGTAGTATTCGATGGAATACCTCGCTCCCATAGGAATGCGTGCAAGCGGCCGAACACCAAGGGGTTAAGCGCATCACCTTCACAAACATCAGTGACACAATCGAGGGTTCTCTGGAGCTCACCGAATCCTGTAATAAGTCGCTGCCGGAAATGTCTTCCCTCCTGGATATTCCACCATCACCGGTGAGTCCTATTATTGAAAAGGAGAACGAACAGCAGCAACTCAGCCATAAAGTGTAGGCAGACCACATAAAGTTACATAGAGGGGTAGTCACCCAGTGCTGAAAAGTCACCAATACTCTGCTGACGCCATACCTGCGGCATCCAGACCTCTTCTGGTATTACATGGCACAGGTTTCCAAGGCTGAGTAGTTCCATGCAAGCCATACGTTGCCAAGTGTCGGATGAAGAAGTGGAAACTTGTCCTGTGCAGTGACCAATCACATTCCTCTATCTGGTGATTTGACGAACGAGTCTGGTTTGGTTAATGCCGGGAGAACGTTACTTCTTGACAACGTTATACCCACTGTACAGTATGGTGGCGGAGGAGGTAATGCTGTGAGGTTGTATCTAAGGGTTTGGCCTAGGTCCCTTAGTTCTGAGGAGAGGAAATCTTAATGCTTCAGTATACTGAGACATTTTGAACAACTGTATACTTCCAAGCAAGGCTGAGGAGTCAGAGTCTGTTTTGGAAAAAAGTTACGAATCCTGGCATCAAAATAAAGTGGTGTTTCTATTACCTCATTACTGATAGTGTATAATTATTTAGAGCCGCGGCTTCTTACGTAGTGTATTTACTTTCCAGTGCTGGCTTTTACCTAAATTTGAGGCGCTTTGCAGATTCTGTCTGACCACCCCCAGACTCTCACTTTGTGCTCAGTGTGAACCTGCTCTCATCTGTGGACAGAATGGGGCACCAATGTCTGACCTGCCAATTTTGGTGTTCTCCTGTGAATGACCATGAAGCTTCTGTTGGGTTGTGAGCCATAGGTCGGGAGATGTTCAGGCTATCAGGCCTTTATACCACCCTAGACTCTGTTTCTTACAGTTGGGTCAGTAGCCCACCAAAGATCATTGGTAAAGTTCTTCCTCTTCCTCCTTGTTCAAAGGTGCAGATCCTGGTCCTGCTGCTGGGCCCTTCTACAGTCCGGTCCGGCTCTCCATGTAATAGCTTGTGTCCTGGTCTCTGCTCCACACTCTCAACATGGTTGCTCGTCACTTTAAATTACCTTGCAATGTCACGTCTACACAGTCCAGTCACATTAATGTGACCCCCTGTCAAAATCCAGAATAACCCCCTTTGGTAGAGCGGACTGCTGCGAGACATGCAGGAAGAGAGGGGATGTTGTGATGATGGTCACTGGGATGTTGAGCCATGCCGACTCCAGTGCCGTGGCCAGCTGCGCTAGGTTACACGGTTGACCATCCATGGCGTGAACAACCTAATCGAGGTGGTCCCACAGATTCTCAATTGGGTTCAAGTCCGGGGAATTTTCTGGCCAAGGGAGTACGGTAAACTCATCCTGATGCTTCTCAAACCAAGCATGTACACTGCAAGCTTTATGACACGTCGCATTGTCCTGCTGGTAGATGCCATCATCCTGAGGAAAAACAATTCTCATGTAGGGGTGAACATGGTCCACAAGGATAGATGCATACTTGTGTTGATCCATCATGCCTTCCACAATGATGATTGCACCCAGATGGCTGATGACACGTGCCTTCTGCGATTGGTTATGTAACATTGACGTCAAAAGTAGGCGGTGGTCACATTAATATGACTGGACTGTGTATTAACGTTCTATCCTGGGCTACCTTTACAACCTGAATGGGCTGCTGCTGCCATTACTGTCATGAACACTATAGAAGAATCAGTAAGGAAGGATGATGAGAGTGGAAGTGTCTGTGGCCCCCTCCTGCAAAACCATTGACTAACTGGTGGGAGTTATAATGGATCTGCCGGACAAGGTTGGTGTAGAGGGATTAATAAGCTGTCTGTTTTGCTGTGGCCCGCATTGAAGCCGTCTTTGGTTTCAATTCGACAAGCAAACTGATGGTTTTTGGCTACTTCTTGTTACTGGCCGTGCGGGTCACTACATGTCCAATAATCACTGCTATACTTACTGAAGTAAAATCATCAGAGGCCCTGACACGAGTGCAGCTAAACAGACATGAGATTGCAGCACCCTGACTGGACAGATTGAGATCGCTAAGGTTTTATTCATTCATTCACACGGTGTTTCTTAAAGGAATCCTATCACTGGATACCCTTTTTTTTTGCCTACCACGTAGGAATAGCCTTAAGAAAGGTTATTCTTCTCCTACCTTTAGATGTCTTCTCCGCACCGCCATTCAGTAAAAATCCGGGTTTTCTTCGGTATGCAAATGAGTTCTCTCGCAGCACTGGGGGGCGTCCCCAATAATGTGAGAGAACTCTCCAGCACCGCCTCCATCTTCTTCTGGAACAGCCTCTCCCTGCGTCTTCTTCTGTCCTGGGTTTCAATCTTCAAGGCTTTGGGCCTTGGGCAGAGCCGACTGCGCAAGCCCGGGCCACAAGAAAATGGCCGCTTACACCAGCTAACTGTGTAAGCGGCCATTTTCTTGTGGCCCGGGCATGCGCAGTCGGCTCTGCCTGAGGCCTAGAAGATTGAAACACAGGTCAGAAGATGATGCAGGGAGAGGCCGTTCCAGAAGAAGATGGAGGCGGCGCTGGAGAGTTCTCTTGCAGCATTGGGAATGCCCCCAGTGCTGCGAGAGAACTCATTTGCATACCGAAGAAAACCCGGATTTCTACAGAACGGCGGCATGCAGAACACATCTAAAGGTAGGAGAAGAATAGACTTTCTTAAGGCTATTCCTATGTGTTAGGGATTAAAAAAAGGGTATCCGATAATAGGATCCCTTTAAGTGTTTCCTTCATTTTTTGAGTAGCGGATAATATTATTACAGTAAGGAAAATAAAGTGTATCGGAGTGAGGGCCAATCTATCCAACCAGGGCTGCGGCGTCGAGTCACTGAATCGGGGCCTGTTTTTGGAGGATTAGAAATAAGTTACAGCTAAATTTTACAATTATTGATATTATAGACGTAATGAAATGTACAGTTTGTGACATTTTTCCTTTCATAGGAATCAATCACTGACTTTTTAGTGACTTACAGGATCTTTACTGCTTCTATCTGACCAGGCCTGTCCGCCATTTCTGATGGAGTCGGAGGTTTGGCCTACCGACACCACAGCCCTGTATCTAACTATGGGGAAAACTCTATTTTGTCCATGAGAAGAAGGAACATCTGTAGGGCTATAATGACAAGTTTATTTCTTAAGGTGATTGATCATATGTCGTATGTTTAGCCACGTACAGCCGTATGTAGAACTGTGAAGGAAATACGATGGCGAATTGTGTCACATTTCTTTTCTGCGCCCCGCTCGCCATTTTTCTAGACAGTGGGCAGAGACGTTTCTGTCCACCAGATTTACTATAGCTCATGCTAGAAAGCTGGAGTCAGTTATACCAAAAATCTACTCCGGCCCCGCTCTTATGGTCCTCCGACGACACCGAAGGTACGTGGTCAGACCCGACACAACAGCGGCACCTGATAAACCCCTCTGACTTATACAGTAAAGGGGTCTGTGAAAAAGAGCCTAACACACTCATACTGAATACAGAAATGGATTTGGGGCCCCTACCTCCCCATACAACTACTTTTTCAACCTTCAACATCATAATATCCCTTATAACACACAGAAGAATGGTGAGGCCATGAAGAATATAGTAATATTAGATTTCACCATCTATCTTACCACAATGTTATATGACATATCAGGGTTTGGTCGCTCGTCCAGTCTCATACACTTCATTACTAGATGTAGAGCAGGTTACATCTCTCCTCCAAGTTGTGGCTCCCCCTGGTGGAGAAATACAATCAATTACTTTAATAAATCAGCGTGTAAACTGGTGCATGTTGTATAGGAAACTGCATATATTGGGGCGGTAAAGGGGTTGTCTAGGCTTAATTTGTTTCTGGTTGATAGGGGGCCGTCACCCCTCATCTATATGGAGCCATCTGAAGTGACCCCCCCCCCTTTGGTATATACTTCAGCTCTATGTACTATATGCAGGTGTACGGACAGAGTCTCCCTGACTATACTTAGGTAATTGCTAATGGAAACTCTGATTTCTATTAAACGGAAGCTTGATAGGTTACTAAAGTATATTATATTCACCCCCAACACAAGAGCAAGGAAATAAAATGGACGTTACACTTTAAGGCGTTAAACACCACTTTATGGCTTTACACCAATGTAATGTTTGGTTTTGTAGTCAGCATTAATATTGAGAAGCGCAGAGTTCTCTTCAGGATTGCATTTTCCAAAATGGCCACGTGATGGCAGTATAACCCACATTTAGTCTAGCAGTTTCGGGGTGTTTAGGCTCGGGTTGATCATAACACCCGTCATGTAACCATAAAACACCATCATCTTGTAACAGGACGACTGATGTCGGTGTTTGGGGTCATCGTAGCGGTAAAGTCATATAGTCACTGCCACTAGTTGTCATGTCACACTTACAATGTCCCCATACACCGACATCAGTCGTCCTGTAACAAGATGGTGGGGTTTTATGGTTACATGACGAGTACTGTGACCAACACAACCATGTCACCCCAAGCCTAAACACCCCGAAACTGCTAGACTAAATGTGGCTTATACTGCCATCATGTGGCCATTTTGGAAAATGCAATCCTGAAGAGAACTCTGCGCATCTCAGTGCTGACACTTGATACAAAACCAAACGCACATTTTAACCCCTTAGGGTCTGTTCCCACTTGGTGTTTTTGCAGGAGGACAATCCCTCTACGCTCAAACTCCCGACTGTGTATTAACTAGTGATATCTAATTCTTCTATAGATAGTACGGTACTATTCCGTTATCGGGCCAGCAGCAGCGCAGTTCAGCAGCAGCTTTCGGGACAGCAGTTCAGCAGCGGGAATTACAATGACATCCGAGGACTGCTGGCCCGATGCTTGTGCCCAGTAACCAGTACATCGATGACCCCCCTCCCCCATCCTTCTCCTCCTGCCAGTGCTGCCCCCCAGCTCTCCTTACATCTTCCCCGTACCCTCTCCCCGCCACACGACTAGGCCTCACCTCAGCGCTAGTACCGAGACCGAAAGGAAAGACACCGGGGCTCAATCCAGGCCCTGACAAGAAACACGCCGACTATAGGAACGGTGAGCTACAGCGAGCCGGAGGGACAAACTTTCTGCAGCGTCCGGCGGCTATCTAGTAGCATTCATTGCTCAAGATTTACGGTGAGGCCTATTACAGGGAGAGGGTACGGGGCAGATGTAAGAAGAGCTGGGGGGCAGCACTGGAAGGAAGAGGAGGATGAGGGCATCGATCGATGTACTGCCTACTACACACAAGCACGGCCTCTATCATCGGGCCAGCATCGGCTTAGTCATGTGGCGGGGAGAGGGTACGGGGTAGATGTAAGGAGAGCTGGGGGGCAGCACTGGAAGGAGGAGGAGATGGAGGGGGGGTCATTGATGTACTGGCTACTGGGCACAAGCATCGGGCCAGCAGTCCTCGGATGTCATTGTAATTCCCGCTGCTGAACTGAACTGCTGTCCCGAAAGCTGGTGCTGAAATGCGCTGCTGCTGGCCCGATAACGGAATAGTACCGATAGTACTTGAAACCTGAGCATCTCACCTTTATAGTGATACCTGAACTATTTTTCTAGTTGGTATAAAACAGACATTTTTTTAGATTATTATTTTTATTATACTTTTATTACAGCCTGTAATAGAAGTCGATAGGGACCTGGCTGTCATAATAATGGACCGCCACCTGCCATCCACACCATAATAGCAGCGCCTATGTGCCTACAGCAAAATGGTGCCTTAGTAAGTTTAGACCAAGACATCAAGAAGGTTAATACCTGTGATCAGTATACCGTATATACTTGAGTATAAGCCGAATTTTTCAGTACAGTTGTTGTGTTGAAAAAGCCCCCCTCGGCTTATACTCGAGTCAGCAAAAAAAAAAAAAAAAATACTTCTATGACCAGTCGCAATAATAATGTATAGAATCTCCCATAAAATAGTGAAAAAAAAGCTTTAAAAAAAATATAAAAAAATAAAGTAAATAAAAGTTCTAAATCCCTCCTTTCCCTAGAATACATATAAAAGTAGAAAATGACTGTGACACACATACACATTAGGTATCCCTGTGTCTGACAGTGCCCGGTCTACTGAATATAGGGGATCTGCAGTGCTCCTGTTCTGTCGGGAAGGGGTTAATAGGAGCACTGCAGATCCCCTATATTCAGCCAGACTGAATTCCAAGTGGGGGAGAAAAACCCAGTCCTCAAGGAAGGGGCAGACAGACAACCAAACACCCCCTCCCCTTCCCCAGCATCTACTGCACCCAAAAACTCTGACCATTTTAATTCTTGAAATTTTCCAGTAGCCGCTGCATTTCCCCCCCTCGGCTTATACTCGAGTCAATACGTTTTCCCAGTTTTTTGTGGTAAAATTCGGGTGGTCGGCTTATATTCGGGTCGGCTTATACTCGAGTATATACAGTATATATATATATATATATATATATATATATATATATATATATATATATATATATTCTGCAGCGCTTTACAGACATTACCATAATAAGGCTCGCCATCTGAAATCAATCTGTCTTTCTATGGCTCTGACACCTGTCAGCAAGTAGGATCAGGAATGGGTTCATTTTGTAGCACCAGTTTTGATGGCAATACCTGGTAATACCTGGACCTGTATTTTGCCCCATAGCACATTTTCAAGGGAAAACAACTGAAAGGTGCCTGACCAAGAATGAGGACAGTGTGTGCCGTGTATGAACGGATAGTCAGCTTATACTTGTGTGCTGAGGATATCACTAGAATCCCTTTATGAACTAAGAACACATCGGAGTAGCCTTTATAAAGACTTCTCTTCTAGAGATGAGCAAACACTGTTCGGAATAGCCGTTCCGAACAGCACGCTCCCATAGAAATGAATGGACGTAGCCGGCATGCGGAGGGTTAAGCGACCGGCCACCAGCAAAGTGTACGTGCCAGCTGCTTCCATTCATTTCTATGGGAGCGTGCTGTTCGTAACGGCTGATCCAAACAGTGTTCACTCATCTCTATTCTCTTCTCTCACCTTTCTTGTGGCGGGTTCACTTTTGCGCTCCAGGTCTCCGCTTTCAGTTTCCATTTTCTGTGCAAGAGAACTGGACAGGAGACGGAAAGCGGCAGTCATTTTTCAAACCCATTCATTTGAAAGGGTTTGCAAAGTGTCCGCCTGTCAGCGTTTTGTGTCCGGTAAAAAAAAAAAAAAAAACGGTTTTGGTGTGGAGACAACAAAACGCTCACAGGCGCACACGGTCTGTCCGGTTTCTGTCTCCTGTCGGCAATAGACAGAAACCCCAGAACGGAGACCGGGGGGCACATGTGGACCCACCCTTATTCTGATCCGCACCGCTGTTCCAGTGTTTGTTTGTTTTTTCGCCGTATGCAAATGAGTCTTCAGAAAGCACAGGACGCGTCCCTTTTGCTGTCAGAAGACTTTTCCTCCGCCTTCTTCTCCTGATCCCTTCTTCAGCCTACTGTGCATGTGAGTTCGGCCATTTTCCTGTGGCCAAATGGACACTTGTGTAAGAGACCGCAGGAAAATGGCCGAATGACCATGCGCAGACGCCTCTGCTGGCTGAAGACGCACCCGATGATGAAGCAAAGAGGCGATCAGGAGAAGAAGACAGAGGCATCACTAGAGAGTCTTTGGACAGTATAGGGGACACCCCTTGTGCTTTCTAAAGACTCATTAGCATACCGCGAAAAAACAAAATAAGACCAGAACGGGAGCGCAGATCAGAATAATAGGTAGGAGAAGGAGAGCCATTCTTAAGGCTAGTCCAACATGGTCGTAGTTCAAAAAGGGATTCTAACGATAGGATCCCTTTAACTCTGCCCCCAGATACAGCAGGATATGGCGGCAATAGCTCCCGTATATACAAGTAATGGGATTAGTGATGTGTCATTGGGAGCCAACAGCTCACTGACCCTGGCCCTCATGTGACTATCCCGGCCCCCGAATGGGTCACCAGGTCTCATATTAAGACGTCCTATGGAGAACACCAACCCGGGAGCCCAGAGAGCCGTCTCCAATCACTGAGGGGGTCCAAGTGACCCCACTGACTAGAAAGAGCCGACGCTGCCATCACTTTGCCCGAACCATTCCCACGTAATGCCAATGTGTCAGTTCATGGGAATGGAAAGGGTTACATGACACACACTTAAAGGGACGGTCTCCTCAGAGGCATCTCTTTAAGACTAGGCTTATATGGCGACTTAGACCACGACAGCCAAGATGGCCGCCCCACCTGCGGCTGAGTTGTGACCCCGAGGATCCTGCGATTTGTGGTTGTAATAACCCCCAGCTTATACAGGGTCTGCCACAGAGAACAGAGAGGGGTCACCAGAAAGGGCCCCTTCACACGGAGTAAACGCGCGTGTATTTTGGCAAAATACACGTGTAAAAATCAGTCTCCCATTGACTTCAATGGCATTTCTTTTTACATGTGTAAAAAAAACACGTCAAAATACACGTGTAAAATGTCATTGAAGTCAATGGGAGTCTTATTTTTACACGTGTATTTTGCCAAAATACACGCGCGTTTACTCCGTGTGAAGGGGCCCAAATACTCCGGCAGATATCCCGGTCAGCCATGGCTGCAGTGTGTAATGTAATGGGGCGAGGCGGCCAGATAGTCACACAGTCCTATAATCACCTCACACAGATGTAACACATAGACATGGCCGTGTGCAGTAGGGGGCGCCACTCCTCAGCACATACACATTATCCGCCCCTCACACCTGTAATCACCTCACATAGATGTAACACATAGACATGGCCGTGTGCAGTAGGGGGCGCCACTCCTCAGCACATACACATTACCCGCCCCCTCACACCTGTAATCACCTCACATTGATGTAACACACAGACATGGCCGTGTGCAGTAGGGGGCGCCACTCCTCAGCACATACACATTACCCGCCCCCTCACATCTGTAATCACCTCACATAGATGTAACACACAGACATGGCCGTGTGCAGTAGGGGGCGCCACTCCTCAGCACATACACATTACCCGCCCCCTCACATCTGTAATCACCTCACATAGATGTAACACACAGACATGGCCGTGTGCAGTAGGGGGCGCCACTCCTCAGCACATACACATTATCCGCCCCTCACACCTGTAATCACCTCACATAGATGTAACACATAGACATGGCCGTGTGCAGTAGGGGGCGCCACTCCTCAGCACATACACATTACCCGCCCCCTCACATCTGTAATCACCTCACATTGATGTAACACATGGCCGTGTGCAGTAGGGGGCGCCACTCCTCAGCACATACACATTACCCGCCCCCTCACATCTGTAATCACCTCACATTGATGTAACACATGGCCGTGTGCAGTAGGGGGCGCCACTCCTCAGCACATACACATTACCCGCCCCTCACACCTGTAATCACCTCACATTGATGTAACACACAGACATGGCCGTGTGCAGTAGGGGGCGCCACTCCTCAGCACATACACATTACCCGCCCCTCACACCTGTAATCACCTCACATAGATGTAACACATGGCCGTGTGCAGTAGGGGGCGCCACTCCTCAGCACATACACATTACCCGCCCCTCACACCTGTAATCACCTCACATTGATGTAACACACAGACATGGCCGTGTGCAGTAGGGGGCGCCACTCCTCAGCACATACACATTACCCGCCCCTCACATCTGTAATCACCTCACATAGATGTAACACACAGACATGGCCGTGTGCAGTAGGGGGCGCCACTCCTCAGCACATACACATTACCCGCCCCCTCACATCTGTAATCACCTCACATAGATGTAACACATAGACATGGCCGTGTGCAGTAGGGGGCGCCACTCCTCAGCACATACACATTACCCGCCCCCTCACACCTGTAATCACCTCACATAGATGTAACACACAGACATGGCCGTGTGCAGTAGGGGGCGCCACTCCTCAGCACATACACATTACCCGCCCCCTCACACCTGTAATCACCTCACATAGATGTAACACACAGACATGGCCGTGTGCAGTAGGGGGCGCCACTCCTCAGCACATACACATTACCCGCCCCTCACACCTGTAATCACCTCACATAGATGTAACACATGGCCGTGTGCAGTAGGGGGCGCCACTCCTCAGCACATACACATTATCCGCCCCTCACACCTGTAATCACCTCACATAGATGTAACACACAGACATGGCCGTGTGCAGTAGGGGGCGCCACTCCTCAGCACATACACATTATCCGCCCCTCACACCTGTAATCACCTCACATAGATGTAACACATGGCCGTGTGCAGTAGGGGGCGCCACTCCTCAGCACATACACATTACCCGCCCCCTCACACCTGTAATCACCTCACATAGATGTAACACATGGCTGTGTGCAGTAGGGGGCGCCACTCCTCAGCTCATACACATTACCCGCCCCCTCACATCTGTAATCACCTCACATAGATGTAACACATGGCCGTGTGCAGTAGGGGGCGCCACTCCTCAGCACATACACATTACCCGCCCCCTCACACCTGTAATCACCTCACATAGATGTAACACATAGACATGGCCGTGTGCAGTAGGGGGCGCCACTCCTCAGCACATACACATTACCCGCCCCTCACACCTGTAATCACCTCACATAGATGTAACACATGGCCGTGTGCAGTAGGGGGCGCCACTCCTCAGCACATACACATTACCCGCCCCCTCACACCTGTAATCACCTCACATAGATGTAACACATGGCTGTGTGCAGTAGGGGGCGCCACTCCTCAGCACATACACATTACCCGCCCCCTCACATCTGTAATCACCTCACATAGATGTAACACATGGCCGTGTGCAGTAGGGGGCGCCACTCCTCAGCACATACACATTACCCGCCCCCTCACACCTGTAATCACCTCACATAGATGTAACACATAGACATGGCCGTGTGCAGTAGGGGGCGCCACTCCTCAGCTCATACACATTACCCGCCCCCTCACACCTGTAATCACCTCACATAGATGTAACACATAGACATGGCCGTGTGCAGTAGGGGGCGCCACTCCTCAGCACATACACATTACCCGCCCCTCACACCTGTAATCACCTCACATAGATGTAACACATGGCCGTGTGCAGTAGGGGGCGCCACTCCTCAGCACATACACATTATCCGCCCCTCACACCTGTAATCACCTCACATAGATGTAACACACAGACATGGCCGTGTGCAGTAGGGGGCGCCACTCCTCAGCACATACACATTACCCGCCCCCTCACACCTGTAATCACCTCACATAGATGTAACACATAGACATGGCCGTGTGCAGTAGGGGGCGCCACTCCTCAGCACATACACATTACCCGCCCCTCACACCTGTAATCACCTCACATAGATGTAACACATGGCCGTGTGCAGTAGGGGGCGCCACTCCTCAGCACATACACATTACCCGCCCCCTCACACCTGTAATCACCTCACATAGATGTAACACATGGCCGTGTGCAGTAGGGGGCGCCACTCCTCAGCACATACACATTACCCGCCCCCTCACATCTGTAATCACCTCACATAGATGTAACACATGGCCGTGTGCAGTAGGGGGCGCCACTCCTCAGCACATACACATTACCCGCCCCCTCACACCTGTAATCACCTCACATAGATGTAACACATAGACATGGCCGTGTGCAGTAGGGGGCGCCACTCCTCAGCACATACACATTACCCGCCCCCTCACACCTGTAATCACCTCACATAGATGTAACACATGGCCGTGTGCAGTAGGGGGCGCCACTCCTCAGCACATACACATTACCCGCCCCCTCACACCTGTAATCACCTCACATAGATGTAACACACAGACATGGCCGTGTGCAGTAGGGGGCGCCACTCCTCAGCACATACACATTACCCGCCCCCTTACACCTGTAATCACCTCACATAGATGTAACACACAGACATGGCCGTGTGCAGTAGGGGGCGCCACTCCTCAGCACATACACATTACCCGCCCCTCACACCTGTAATCACCTCACATAGATGTAACACACAGACATGGCCGTGTGCAGTAGGGGGCGCCACTCCTCAGCACATACACATTACCCGCCCCCTTACACCTGTAATCACCTCACATAGATGTAACACACAGACATGGCCGTGTGCAGTAGGGGGCGCCACTCCTCCAGCTCATACACATTACCCGCCCCCTCACATCTGTAATCACCTCACATAGATGTAACACATAGACATGGCCGTGTGCAGTAGGGGGCGCCACTCCTCAGCACATACACATTACCCGCCCCCTCACACCTGTAATCACCTCACATAGATGTAACACATGGCCGTGTGCAGTAGGGGGCGCCACTCCTCAGCACATACACATTACCCGCCCCCTCACATCTGTAATCACCTCACATAGATGTAACACATGGCCGTGTGCAGTAGGGGGCGCCACTCCTCAGCACATACACATTACCCGCCCCCTCACACCTGTAATCACCTCACATAGATGTAACACATAGACATGGCCGTGTGCAGTAGGGGGCGCCACTCCTCAGCTCATACACATTACCCGCCCCCTCACACCTGTAATCACCTCACATAGATGTAACACATAGACATGGCCGTGTGCAGTAGGGGGCGCCACTCCTCAGCACATACACATTACCCGCCCCCTCACACCTGTAATCACCTCACATAGATGTAACACATGGCCGTGTGCAGTAGGGGGCGCCACTCCTCCAGCTCATACACATTACCCGCCCCCTCACATCTGTAATCACCTCACATAGATGTAACACATGGCCGTGTGCAGTAGGGGGCGCCACTCCTCAGCACATACACATTACCCGCCCCCTCACACCTGTAATCACCTCACATAGATGTAACACATGGCCGTGTGCAGTAGGGGGCGCCACTCCTCAGCACATACACATTATCCGCCCCTCACACCTGTAATCACCTCACATAGATGTAACACATGGCCGTGTGCAGTAGGGGGCGCCACTCCTCAGCACATACACATTACCCGCCCCCTCACATCTGTAATCACCTCACATAGATGTAACACACAGACATGGCCGTGTGCAGTAGGGGGCGCCACTCCTCAGCACATACACATTACCCGCCCCCTCACATCTGTAATCACCTCACATAGATGTAACACACAGACATGGCCGTGTGCAGTAGGGGGCGCCACTCCTCAGCACATACACATTATCCGCCCCTCACACCTGTAATCACCTCACATAGATGTAACACATAGACATGGCCGTGTGCAGTAGGGGGCGCCACTCCTCAGCACATACACATTACCCGCCCCCTCACACCTGTAATCACCTCACATAGATGTAACACATGGCCGTGTGCAGTAGGGGGCGCCACTCCTCAGCACATACACATTACCCGCCCCCTCACATCTGTAATCACCTCACATAGATGTAACACACAGACATGGCCGTGTGCAGTAGGGGGCGCCACTCCTCAGCACATACACATTACCCGCCCCCTCACACCTGTAATCACCTCACATAGATGTAACACACAGACATGGCCGTGTGCAGTAGGGGGCGCCACTCCTCCAGCTCATACACATTACCCGCCCCCTCACATCTGTAATCACCTCACATAGATGTAACACATAGACATGGCCGTGTGCAGTAGGGGGCGCCACTCCTCAGCACATACACATTACCCGCCCCCTCACACCTGTAATCACCTCACATAGATGTAACACATGGCCGTGTGCAGTAGGGGGCGCCACTCCTCAGCACATACACATTACCCGCCCCCTCACATCTGTAATCACCTCACATAGATGTAACACATGGCCGTGTGCAGTAGGGGGCGCCACTCCTCAGCACATACACATTACCCGCCCCCTCACACCTGTAATCACCTCACATAGATGTAACACATAGACATGGCCGTGTGCAGTAGGGGGCGCCACTCCTCAGCTCATACACATTACCCGCCCCCTCACACCTGTAATCACCTCACATAGATGTAACACATAGACATGGCCGTGTGCAGTAGGGGGCGCCACTCCTCAGCACATACACATTACCCGCCCCTCACACCTGTAATCACCTCACATAGATGTAACACATGGCCGTGTGCAGTAGGGGGCGCCACTCCTCAGCACATACACATTATCCGCCCCTCACACCTGTAATCACCTCACATAGATGTAACACACAGACATGGCCGTGTGCAGTAGGGGGCGCCACTCCTCAGCACATACACATTACCCGCCCCCTCACACCTGTAATCACCTCACATAGATGTAACACATAGACATGGCCGTGTGCAGTAGGGGGCGCCACTCCTCAGCACATACACATTACCCGCCCCCTCACACCTGTAATCACCTCACATGGATGTAACACATGGCCGTGTGCAGTAGGGGGCGCCACTCCTCAGCACATACACATTACCCGCCCCCTCACATCTGTAATCACCTCACATAGATGTAACACATGGCCGTGTGCAGTAGGGGGCGCCACTCCTCAGCACATACACATTACCCGCCCCCTCACACCTGTAATCACCTCACATAGATGTAACACACAGACATGGCCGTGTGCAGTAGGGGGCGCCACTCCTCAGCACATACACATTACCCGCCCCCTCACACCTGTAATCACCTCACATAGATGTAACACATAGACATGGCCGTGTGCAGTAGGGGGCGCCACTCCTCAGCACATACACATTACCCGCCCCCTCACACCTGTAATCACCTCACATAGATGTAACACATGGCCGTGTGCAGTAGGGGGCGCCACTCCTCCAGCTCATACACATTACCCGCCCCCTCACATCTGTAATCACCTCACATAGATGTAACACATGGCCGTGTGCAGTAGGGGGCGCCACTCCTCAGCACATACACATTACCCGCCCCCTCACACCTGTAATCACCTCACATAGATGTAACACATGGCCGTGTGCAGTAGGGGGCGCCACTCCTCAGCACATACACATTACCCGCCCCCTCACATCTGTAATCACCTCACATAGATGTAACACACAGACATGGCCGTGTGCAGTAGGGGGCGCCACTCCTCCAGCTCATACACATTACCCGCCCCCTCACATCTGTAATCACCTCACATAGATGTAACACATAGACATGGCCGTGTGCAGTAGGGGGCGCCACTCCTCAGCTCATACACATTACCCGCCCCCTCACACCTGTAATCACCTCACATAGATGTAACACATGGCCGTGTGCAGTAGGGGGCGCCACTCCTCAGCACATACACATTACCCGCCCCCTCACACCTGTAATCACCTCACATAGATGTAACACACAGACATGGCCGTGTGCAGTAGGGGGCGCCACTCCTCAGCACATACACATTACCCGCCCCCTCACATCTGTAATCACCTCACATAGATGTAACACATAGACATGGCCGTGTGCAGTAGGGGGCGCCACTCCTCAGCACATACACATTACCCGCCCCCTCACATCTGTAATCACCTCACATAGATGTAACACATAGACATGGCCGTGTGCAGTAGGGGGCGCCACTCCTCAGCTCATACACATTACCCGCCCCCTCACACCTGTAATCACCTCACATAGATGTAACACATGGCCGTGTGCAGTAGGGGGCGCCACTCCTCAGCACATACACATTACCCGCCCCCTCACATCTGTAATCACCTCACATAGATGTAACACATGGCCGTGTGCAGTAGGGGGCGCCACTCCTCAGCACATACACATTACCCGCCCCCTCACACCTGTAATCACCTCACATAGATGTAACACATAGACATGGCCGTGTGCAGTAGGGGGCGCCACTCCTCCAGCTCATACACATTACCCGCCCCCTCACACCTGTAATCACCTCACATAGATGTAACACATAGACATGGCCGTGTGCAGTAGGGGGCGCCACTCCTCAGCACATACACATTATCCGCCCCTCACACCTGTAATCACCTCACATAGATGTAACACATAGACATGGCCGTGTGCAGTAGGGGGCGCCACTCCTCAGCACATACACATTACCCGCCCCCTCACACCTGTAATCACCTCACATAGATGTAACACATAGACATGGCCGTGTGCAGTAGGGGGCGCCACTCCTCAGCACATACACATTATCCGCCCCTCACACCTGTAATCACCTCACATAGATGTAACACATAGACATGGCCGTGTGCAGTAGGGGGCGCCACTCCTCCAGCTCATACACATTACCCGCCCCCTCACACCTGTAATCACCTCACATAGATGTAACACATAGACATGGCCGTGTGCAGTAGGGGGCGCCACTCCTCAGCACATACACATTATCCGCCCCTCACACCTGTAATCACCTCACATAGATGTAACACATAGACATGGCCGTGTGCAGTAGGGGGCGCCACTCCTCAGCACATACACATTACCCGCCCCCTCACACCTGTAATCACCTCACATAGATGTAACACATGGCCGTGTGCAGTAGGGGGCGCCACTCCTCAGCACATACACATTACCCGCCCCCTCACACCTGTAATCACCTCACATAGATGTAACACATAGACATGGCCGTGTGCAGTAGGGGGCGCCACTCCTCAGCTCATACACATTACCCGCCCCCTCACACCTGTAATCACCTCACATAGATGTAACACATGGCCGTGTGCAGTAGGGGGCGCCACTCCTCAGCACATACACATTACCCGCCCCCTCACACTGTCACCGCCTGATCTCCCGCCTTCTCCTACTGCCATAGAGACCGCGCCAAGCACCGGAAGTAGATGTTACCTTGACAACGGATCAACATCAAGCGCTGTAGACGGGAGACGGGAACAGAGTCATGGTGAGAGCGAGAGGAGTGTATAGTGTTATATATACTGTATACTGGCTGTATATACTGTGTAGTATAGTGTTATATATACTGTATACTGGCTGTATATACTGTATAGTGTAGTATAGTGTTATATATACTGTATACTGGCTGTATATACTGTGTAGTGTAGTGTTATATATACTGTATACTGGCTGTATATACTGTATAGTGTAGTATAGTGTTATATATACTGTATACTGGCTGTATATACTATATAGTGTAGTATAGTGTTATATATACTGTATACTGGCTGTATATACTGTATAGTGTAGTATAGTGTTATATATACTGTATACTGGCTGTATATACTGTATAGTGTAGTATAGTGTTATATATACTGTATACTGGCTGTATATACTGTATAGTGTAGTATAGTGTTATATATACTGTATACTGGCTGTATATACTGTATAGTGTAGTATAGTGTTATATATACTGTATACTGGCTGTATATACTGTATAGTGTAGTATAGTGTTATATATACTGTATACTGGCTGTATATACTGTATAGTGTAGTATAGTGTTATATATACTGTATACTGGCTGTATATACTGTATAGTGTAGTATAGTGTTATATATACTGTATACTGGCTGTATATACTGTATAGTGTAGTGTAGTGTTATATATACTGTATACTGGCTGTATATACTATATAGTGTAGTATAGTGTTATATATACTGTATACTGGCTGTATATACTGTATAGTGTAGTATAGTGTTATATATACTGTATACTGGCTGTATATACTGTATAGTGTAGTGTAGTGTTATATATACTGTATACTGGCTGTATATACTATATAGTGTAGTATAGTGTTATATATACTGTATACTGGCTGTATATACTGTATAGTGTAGTATAGTGTTATATATACTGTATACTGGCTGTATATACTATATAGTGTAGTATAGTGTTATATATACTGTATACTGGCTGTATATACTATATAGTGTAGTATAGTGTTATATATACTGTATACTGGCTGTATATACTATATAGTGTAGTATAGTGTTATATATACTGTATACTGGCTGTATATACTATATAGTGTAGTATAGTGTTATATATACTGTATACTGGCTGTATATACTGTATAGTGTAGTATAGTGTTATATATACTGTATACTGGCTGTATATACTGTATAGCGTAGTATAGTGTTATATATACTGTATACTGGCTGTATATACTGTATAGCGTAGTGTAGTGTTATATATACTGTATACTGGCTGTATATACTATATAGTGTAGTATAGTGTTATATATACTGTATACTGGCTGTATATACTGTATAGTGTAGTATAGTGTTATATATACTGTATACTGGCTGTATATACTGTATAGTGTAGTATAGTGTTATATATACTGTATACTGGCTGTATATACTGTGTAGTGTAGTATAGTGTTATATATACTGTATACTGGCTGTATATACTGTATAGTGTAGTATAGTGTTATATATACTGTATACTGGCTGTATATACTGTATAGTGTAGTGTAGTGTTATATATACTGTATACTGGCTGTATATACTGTATAGTGTAGTATAGTGTTATATATACTGTATACTGGCTGTATATACTGTATAGTGTAGTGTTATATATACTGTATACTGGCTGTATATACTGTATAGTGTAGTATAGTGTTATATATACTGTATACTGGCTGTATATACTGTATAGTGTAGTATAGTGTTATATATACTGTATACTGGCTGTATATACTGTATAGTGTAGTATAGTGTTATATATACTGTATACTGGCTGTATATACTGTATAGTGTAGTATAGTGTTATATATACTGTATACTGGCTGTATATACTGTATAGTGTAGTATAGTGTTATATATACTGTATACTGGCTGTATATACTGTGTAGTGTAGTATAGTGTTATATATACTGTATACTGGCTGTATATACTGTATAGTGTAGTATAGTGTTATATATACTGTATACTGGCTGTATATACTGTATAGTGTAGTATAGTGTTATATATACTGTATACTGGCTGTATATACTGTATAGTGTAGTATAGTGTTATATATACTGTATACTGGCTGTATATACTGTATAGTGTAGTATAGTGTTATATATACTGTATACTGGCTGTATATACTGTATAGTGTAGTATAGTGTTATATATACTGTATACTGGCTGTATATACTGTATAGTGTAGTATAGTGTTATATATACTGTATACTGGCTGTATATACTGTATAGTGTAGTATAGTGTTATATATACTGTATACTGGCTGTATATACTGTATAGTGTAGTGTAGTGTTATATATACTGTATACTGGCTGTATATACTATATAGTGTAGTATAGTGTTATATATACTGTATACTGGCTGTATATACTGTATAGTGTAGTATAGTGTTATATATACTGTATACTGGCTGTATATACTGTATAGTGTAGTGTAGTGTTATATATACTGTATACTGGCTGTATATACTATATAGTGTAGTATAGTGTTATATATACTGTATACTGGCTGTATATACTGTATAGTGTAGTATAGTGTTATATATACTGTATACTGGCTGTATATACTATATAGTGTAGTATAGTGTTATATATACTGTATACTGGCTGTATATACTATATAGTGTAGTATAGTGTTATATATACTGTATACTGGCTGTATATACTATATAGTGTAGTATAGTGTTATATATACTGTATACTGGCTGTATATACTATATAGTGTAGTATAGTGTTATATATACTGTATACTGGCTGTATATACTGTATAGTGTAGTATAGTGTTATATATACTGTATACTGGCTGTATATACTGTATAGTGTAGTATAGTGTTATATATACTGTATACTGGCTGTATATACTGTATAGCGTAGTGTAGTGTTATATATACTGTATACTGGCTGTATATACTATATAGTGTAGTGTAGTGTTATATATACTGTATACTGGCTGTATATACTGTATAGTGTAGTATAGTGTTATATATACTGTATACTGGCTGTATATACTGTATAGTGTAGTATAGTGTTATATATACTGTATACTGGCTGTATATACTGTGTAGTGTAGTATAGTGTTATATATACTGTATACTGGCTGTATATACTGTATAGTGTAGTATAGTGTTATATATACTGTATACTGGCTGTATATACTGTATAGTGTAGTGTAGTGTTATATATACTGTATACTGGCTGTATATACTGTATAGTGTAGTATAGTGTTATATATACTGTATACTGGCTGTATATACTGTATAGTGTAGTGTTATATATACTGTATACTGGCTGTATATACTGTATAGTGTAGTATAGTGTTATATATACTGTATACTGGCTGTATATACTGTATAGTGTAGTATAGTGTTATATATACTGTATACTGGCTGTATATACTGTATAGTGTAGTATAGTGTTATATATACTGTATACTGGCTGTATATACTGTATAGTGTAGTATAGTGTTATATATACTGTATACTGGCTGTATATACTGTATAGTGTAGTATAGTGTTATATATACTGTATACTGGCTGTATATACTGTGTAGTGTAGTATAGTGTTATATATACTGTATACTGGCTGTATATACTGTATAGTGTAGTATAGTGTTATATATACTGTATACTGGCTGTATATACTGTATAGTGTAGTATAGTGTTATATATACTGTATACTGGCTGTATATACTGTATAGTGTAGTATAGTGTTATATATACTGTATACTGGCTGTATATACTGTATAGTGTAGTATAGTGTTATATATACTGTATACTGGCTGTATATACTATATAGTGTAGTATAGTGTTATATATACTGTATACTGGCTGTATATACTGTATAGTGTAGTGTTATATATACTGTATACTGGCTGTATATACTGTATAGTGTAGTGTAGTGTTATATATACTGTATACTGGCTGTATATACTGTATAGTGTAGTGTAGTGTTATATATACTGTATACTGGCTGTATATACTGTATAGCGTAGTGTAGTGTTATATATACTGTATACTGGCTGTATATACTGTATAGTGTAGTATAGTGTTATATATACTGTATACTGGCTGTATATACTGTATAGTGTAGTATAGTGTTATATATACTGTATACTGGCTGTATATACTGTATAGTGTAGTATAGTGTTATATATACTGTATACTGGCTGTATATACTGTATAGTGTAGTATAGTGTTATATATACTGTATACTGGCTGTATATACTGTATAGTGTAGTATAGTGTTATATATACTGTATACTGGCTGTATATACTGTATAGCGTAGTGTAGTGTTATATATACTGTATACTGGCTGTATATACTATATAGTGTAGTATAGTGTTATATATACTGTATACTGGCTGTATATACTGTATAGTGTAGTATAGTGTTATATATACTGTATACTGGCTGTATATACTGTATAGTGTAGTATAGTGTTATATATACTGTATACTGGCTGTATATACTGTGTAGTGTAGTATAGTGTTATATATACTGTATACTGGCTGTATATACTGTATAGTGTAGTATAGTGTTATATATACTGTATACTGGCTGTATATACTGTATAGTGTAGTGTAGTGTTATATATACTGTATACTGGCTGTATATACTGTATAGTGTAGTATAGTGTTATATATACTGTATACTGGCTGTATATACTGTATAGTGTAGTGTTATATATACTGTATACTGGCTGTATATACTGTATAGTGTAGTATAGTGTTATATATACTGTATACTGGCTGTATATACTGTATAGTGTAGTATAGTGTTATATATACTGTATACTGGCTGTATATACTGTATAGTGTAGTATAGTGTTATATATACTGTATACTGGCTGTATATACTGTATAGTGTAGTATAGTGTTATATATACTGTATACTGGCTGTATATACTGTATAGTGTAGTATAGTGTTATATATACTGTATACTGGCTGTATATACTGTGTAGTGTAGTATAGTGTTATATATACTGTATACTGGCTGTATATACTGTATAGTGTAGTATAGTGTTATATATACTGTATACTGGCTGTATATACTGTATAGTGTAGTATAGTGTTATTGTCACGGAGCAAAGGTATACGTCTTCCTCCGGATGGTCTTTTGAATCAACAGGGACGCAAGAGGTCGGGAGACAACAGCAATTTATTGTAATCCACAAAGTTAGTAGCCGGCGGCGGTCACATCAACCGTAATAACAATAAGTCCACAGAAGTCACAATCCAATGATAACTTTGGTTCCTTGGTCCTGTAACTAAGTCCTGGCTCTCTGCAGAGCTGTGCACAGGCCGGCTAACACATACTAACTGCAAGCTACAACTATATACTAAACTGTTACTTCCTCTATCTGTGGGTGGGAAGGGCTGAGTCACAGATCCTTCCTCCCTCACCTATACCAAGGAGAGCAGACTCCCTGTCTACTATGGACAATGCACCATCCAACATCTTCTTGGAGACACTGATCAGATTATCTCCACCCATTGTCCTCACTGGTCCTCACTAGTTAGAGGTATTTGCATACAATGTGCTAACACACTAGACCCTAATCAGCCAACTACACATTGATGTTTACAACAGGTTAGAGAATACATTCCACATGAAATATATATTACACATTGCCTATAGTATAGACTCTAACCATCCCGTGACAACCCCTCCCCCTCTCAAAACATGTGCATGACACAATTGGCCTACACAGGTAAATTGGGGAATGCACATCAGTCTCTATAGCTCATATGTCCTCCTGCCGGGATAACCCATCTGCGTTCTGGTGTTGATTCCCTCGGCGGTACTGAATGGTAAAGTTGTAGGGTTGAAGGGCTGGCATCTGGCAGAAAATCCAGTGGATCCATGTTGGCGTCTCTCTGAGCTTGGCTTCGGGTCACTGCTCCCACAAAGTGGCACTGTAGATTTCCAACATCGTTGCCTAACAGAACATCGGCCGGCAGCCCGCTCATCACACCAATTGTGCATCGTTTTGGTCCATAACCATAGTCGAGTTCCACGGTAGCTTTAGGAATACGTTTCCGAGTACCTCCTGCCAACTCGATAGAAAGGCCAGGGCCCTCCTCTAGGGCCTCGGGTCGAACCACTCGGGGGTCCGCTACCGTTAGGAAAGCTCCCGAGTCCCGGAATCCAACAACTGTTCGGCCATCCAGTAGGACCTCCTGCAAGTGCTTCCGCTGAAGGTTTGCGGGATGTGTGGCGGAAGGCTGAATCCCATAGACCCCTGGAGGTGGAACAGATGGGTCATTCATGGAGTCATCTGGAAATGGGGCCAAACTTTCAGTCCTAGGGGTGGTTCCCAGGTAGTGAATAGGCCGGGATGCCACGGTGGCCCGTGCCCCCATGTTAACAGGGCAACTAGCTTGCAAATGTCCAGGCCGCCCGCACCCAAAACATCTGCGCTCTAGCATTCTTCCAGTAGGTCGTTGTCTAGGGACAGGGTTGTTCATAGCTGGAGGCCGATGGGCTGGGGCAGGGGTAGAGGGGGAATTGTAATCCTGAGGCCGGGCACGAAAGGTGGGTGGCTGGATGAAGGGTGTCTGGCGGACTGTGGTAGTTTTCCGCTCCTCTGCAAACAACCTCTTCCACTGCGGCTTGATGGTCAGGCCCTCATCTGCAAGGGAAGCAGCTTGCTCCACTGTGGCTGGGTTCCGTTCCAGCACCCACTCACGGATCTCAGCGGGGCACTGGGAAAAGAACTGTTCCTTAAGTATGACTTGGAGGATCTTATCGACTGTGACAGCCTCCTCTCCTTCTAGCCAGCGCTTGCATGCTTGCTTCAACTTGTGGGCGAACATGTGGAAGGAGCTTCCCCCATTGTAAGACAAAGAGCGGAATTGAACTCGGTAGGTCTCTGGAGTGACGGCATAATACTTCTGCACCGCTCTTTTAATGGCCTCATAGTCCCGCTGATCACTAGGGTCCATGGCTCTGAGAGCTTCCGCAGCCCCATCTCGTAGGTGCCCCACCAGATACCGGACCCAATCCTTCTCTGGGACTTCCATCAGGTGGCACTGGTGTTCAAAGTCCTGAAAATATCCATCAACATCCCCAGCCGCTTCATCAAAGGTCTTGAAGTGTTTATGGGAGACATATGGTGGTTCTCTCACTGTTGGGCTGGGGGCCGACGTTTGATTATAATTCCGCGTAGTTATCTCAGCCATTCGCATTTCATGCGCCATTCTTTCCTTTTCATGCGCCATTCTCTGTTCCTCCTTCTCCGTTTCCTGAGCCCTCTGTAATGCTCTACTCCTTTGCTCTGCAGTTGCTCCTAGCCCCAGCACTGCCAACTCCTCCTCATACAAAACAACCCATCTGCTCTTTTGGGTCTGTACCTGCCACTCCCGTATCTCTCCTGTCTCCTGGGGGCAGCCCTCCTCATGGTCGCTTTGCAGGGTCATCTCCTCCAGTGCCTCGATCAGTTGATCTTTCGTTCTTCCCTGGTAACTCAGGTTTAGTTCCCGGGCCCTTACTTGTAGACGTGCCATAGTCCAGTTCCTGTATTCTGAGGTTGTGGCTCCATTAATCGCTGGGCTGCTGTAGTCCATCTCGCTGTCCGCTGTTGATCCCACTGCTGCCACCAGTTGTCACGGAGCAAAGGTATACGTCTTCCTCCGGATGGTCTTTTGAATCAACAGGGACGCAAGAGGTCGGGAGACAACAGCAATTTATTGTAATCCACAAAGTTAGTAGCCGGCGGCGGTCACATCAACCGTAATAACAATAAGTCCACAGAAGTCACAATCCAATGATAACTTTGGTTCCTTGGTCCTGTAACTAAGTCCTGGCTCTCTGCAGAGCTGTGCACAGGCCGGCTAACACATACTAACTGCAAGCTACAACTATATACTAAACTGTTACTTCCTCTATCTGTGGGTGGGAAGGGCTGAGTCACAGATCCTTCCTCCCTCACCTATACCAAGGAGAGCAGACTCCCTGTCTACTATGGACAATGCACCATCCAACATCTTCTTGGAGACACTGATCAGATTATCTCCACCCATTGTCCTCACTGGTCCTCACTAGTTAGAGGTATTTGCATACAATGTGCTAACACACTAGACCCTAATCAGCCAACTACACATTGATGTTTACAACAGGTTAGAGAATACATTCCACATGAAATATATATTACACATTGCCTATAGTATAGACTCTAACCAT